>NC_136484.1:143776471-143938971 GCF_053919585.1 Euprymna scolopes | reverse complement strand
AAGGTTAATATTTTCCAACGGTGAAGCAACCAATGAATTTTAACAGGGTTTATACAAGAATGCTTATTGTTTTTTTTATCATTTTTACATAAATATTTATATGTCGCTACACATTCGTGAGCATGTTTCGGTCAGGCAGTTACAGGATCGCAGCATCGCCCGAAGAGGTCTCTAGTTAACTGTAATTGGCTAACCGAACCCTGCTCATGAATATGTAGCGACATATAAATGCTTATGTAAAACAAATAAAAAGTATATATATATATATATATATATATATATATATATATATATAATGTGTGTGTGCATTAATTCATTTATCCAGATAAACTGTTATAAGGAGATATAATATCTTATATATAAATTTTAAGTATTTAATTCAAGTGCTAAACACCTGAATAGAACTAGGTAATAAGTTACGAAAAAATATGCCAACTAGCTGTATCCTACCACACGTTGCTGTGGCTCAAATTGGCGCAATGGAAAAAGTTCCAAAATGAGAAAAAGCATGTTTTTTATAGGTTTAATTTTCCATTTCGTATGGGTAAACAGTTTTTTTTCTTAGCTGATATGCAGATTTTCTGGTTTGGTTACTCTTGAATACGTACCATAAATTGTCCATGTGAAAAAATAGTAAGTGTGTAACTGTAAGCTACACAATTGTAAAGATTGTTCCCTGTGCTTTGTTGATGGCTATTGCAAACGACAATAAAATTGGAAAGTGCAATTTCCTAAAGTGTAATGATGTATCCGGTGGAATCATCATAGGAATGCATGGAATGAAGATATATTCATCTGTAAAAAATCCTGTTATGATTGTTGTTTCTATGATATTGTTTGTTAATTTTTTTTACTGCAAGCCATGTGCTTTGCAAAGCTTGGATTGGTTTATATTTCACAACATGATCATTAGTACGCCAAATTTCAATTGCAATACATGCGGTGACATCCTCGCAAATATAGCTGTTGGATAATTAACCACTTTATCTGCTTTCACAACAGTGTCGATGGATTTGTATTTGACTACCTCATTTGGAATTTTACATTGAATAATAGCGTGGACGTCTTTGTATTGACCTGCAAGAATAGCTCGTTCACTCACTCAAGTGGAATATTCATAATTTTAATATCTGCAAAAACCTTTTAAACTAACTCTTCTTTTGATGTAATAAAATTACAGAAGTTAAAAGTCAAAGAATTTTGCCCTTATCTCTGATCAGCTGGCACTTTTCCGTACCCAATTTCCCACAAGTGATGCAAAAGTTTTTGTGAGGATCGAACAGTCTGCAACTGGACATGCATATTTTGAGTTAAGTTTAATGTCTTCACATGGCACAAAAAAGTAGAGTATTTGAGGCAAGCATTTATTTCATCTGCTGGTGTTGATTGAAGAATAACAAGTAACATTTGTCTGAAATCTCCTGCAAGCAATAATACTGCATGCCCAAATGGTCTGACATTGGCACGCAAACCTTGCAAGGATCGTTCAAGAGCCTCAAGTTATTTTTTTGCGTACCATTGTGCATTCATCCTAAACAATAAGTTTGCATTTCTGCAATATTTTTCCCCATATTGGATGTTTTGGAGATGTCGAATGAAAATTTTGAAAAATTGAATGTTTCAAAGTAGAATAAATAATTCTTCTACTTGGCAGCAAGGTCGCAGGTATTCCTCATGCAGCAAGGGCTAAGGCTATGTCATTTTGTTACCGAATGGCTGCCAAAATCAATTTAATTAGAAAGGTTTTACCAGTTACTTATGGTGCTGTTCAAGGTAGCAGTAATTTCCAAATAACTTCAATTCTCACAGTTAATTAGGTGACTAAAATAGGATTTATCCATGTTTTGACAATGCCTTATTCACTATAATTAATTTAGGAGACTAAAATAGGATGAGGGATTAGAAATAGACAGATAGAGAGGAAGATATATAGATAGAAAAGAGAAAGTGAGAGGAAAATAGAGAAAGAGAAGATAGAGAGAGATAAAGAGATTGATAGAGAGACAGAGAGAGGGGGAGTTAGAAACAGAGGGGGCGAGACAGAGGAAAGGAGAGAGATATAGAGGGAGTTAGAGAGAGGAAGGGGCTCAAAGAGAGATGGAGAGGGTGATATAGAAGAAAGATAGATTGGGAGAGGGAAAGGGAGAGATGGATAGAGAGAGATATCAAGAGAGGAAGAGAGAGGGGTGAGAGAAACAGAAGGTGAACTACACCACCGTTTTTTCCTAGTTCAGTAGAGAAGAAATCTTTCGAGACTGAGGCAATTTTAATTTTTAGTTACTATCCAGAGTACCCTTTTTGTCGGGAGCTAGATTTTCCACACATTAGAAACCGACCGGGTTATCTGTACTTTCACCTAACAAATTAATAAAAGAAGAAGATATTGTAAAATTTGAATTTAGTGTGAAAATACTATTTAAAAAAATAGCACGATAACATAAGTGAATAAGTGCCATTTTAGGTACTCATTGGGTGTTGAGTTCCATGGCGACCAGCATAATTATTTAATGGTCGCTTCCTTTGCGCCCCCTCCCCTAGTCAAAGCTAATGCATGCGCACGTAACATTTTTTTTATTTACTGACGTTGGCTTAGTAACTAAACGATTTATTGATAATTTCGTAACCCTTAAACGCATGCCGGAAGATTTAAATTGGTTCATTAGTGTTGTAATAAAAAAAAAGTTTCATTCAACACAAAACTAAAAACACATATTAATGATAAATGATTTATTATTCTATTCAGTGAAATTTACTAATTTTTAAATAAACAAAAATTTTTAAAAAAGTTAATAAAAATAGTTGCTTATATGCGCATTGTAAAAGTGAGAAATTATTTTAACCATTTAAAAAACTTGGTATTTTTTAGATTAGGTCCACCTTATAATCACCCCAACCTCCTCATCTTAAGAACAGCTTCCAGAATAAACACCATTTTCGGAGGAGGGGGGCGAAAAAATATTTGCAAAATTTAACTGATATTTGTTATCAGCATACCCACCCGAAAATACTATTAAAAAAGAGGAGGGGTTCAGTGACCGTTGCAGAAAAGTAGATTTATTTATCAATAAAGGTTGCAGAGAAGTAGATTTATTTATCAATAAAAGTCGTCATTTAAAAAAGAAAATTGTGGAGGTGGACCTAAATGTAAATATTTACCCCCAAAATTATCCCCTCATGTAAATTAAAAATATCTGTAAAAGTGAGAAATTATCAATACATGGTTTAGTTATTCTTTTTTTAATATTCATGAAAAGATTTAAGCCAACGTAAGTAAATACATGAATTACAAATGTTTGTAAAAGTGAGAAATTATTAATAAATGTTTAGTCATTTTTTCTTTTAATATTCATAAAGAGTAAAAGGTTTTTCGAATATTCATGAAAAGAGTTAAGCCAACGTAAATAAATAAATGTCTGTAAAAGTGACAAATTCAGGTTTAGTTACTTTTTTTATTCATGAAAAGAGTTAATCCAACGTAAATAAATAATGTTTGTAAAAGTACGAAAGGCAACGTAAGTAAATAAATGATAAATGTTACATGTGCATGCGTTAGGCTTGCCTAAGGGGGGAGCTAAGGGAGCGACCATTAAATAATTCTGCTGGTCGCCATGGAACTCAACGCCCAAGGAGTACCCACTTTATTTTAAATATTGATTTTCCAAAGGACAGTTTGAATAAATCAACAATGAATAAAATGGTGCTTCTACCCTTTATTACCGAAATTGGAGACGTCATTTTTTTCACGCACTTGCTATCCAAATCTAAGGGAGACATCATTATATGGCCCAAAGATTGCTTCCGGAAAGGGAAAGAATAAATTTACAAAAATTAACATTTATTACTTCCGGAAACGTTAAATTAAACTAAAATTATGATTTATTACTTCCAGAAACTTGGTAAACCGATATTACTGGAGGAAATGAATATTGACAATTCAAAAGAATGTTTAAAATTATTTATTTGTTCGAAAAAAAAAAAAATTAAACTTCCGGAAAGAACTATGAAAAAAAGTAAATAAAGAAAGTGAAAAAGAGCATATATCCATAATTGTTTAATTGGAAATGTTTCGATTTAATTAATGAGAATGGGAAAGTTTTTCATGGAACATTATTTTTTATTAAAAAAAGAAAATTGAAATAGCATATTCATAATAGTTTAAACTGGGCGAGCGCCATTTGAAAACCAAAACAACACCAAAACATTTATTAGTTTTTTGTTTGTTTGTTTATTTTTTCGTTTGTGTGTGTGTGTATTTTTTTTCGAACAAATAAATAATTTTATACATTTTTTTAAAATTAAAGCAACTTTGAAAGGGCAACAACAAATTAATTTAAATGATTGTTTTTGTTTAACGGAGAAGTGGGTTGTTTTTTATTTTTATTTTTTGTTACTGGGAATCGAAATATAATTGTAAAAACATTAATTTTGCGTAAAAAAATAATTTTAAGAAAACAATTTTGAAATGAAAGCAACATTGGACTTTTATAAAAAAATTTTTTTTTCGAACAAATAAATATTTTTAAACATTCTTTTGAATTGTCAAGATTGTCAAATAAATAAATTTCAAGCAATTTTTGCAATAAATAATAGCAACTTCGTTAATTTTATGGCTCGCCCCAGCATATTATAAACACCCTCACCTCTCCATGTTAAAACAGCTTTCGGAATGAACACCCCCAACCTCCCCATGTTTTGAACGGCTTTTGAGGTTTGTGAGAGGGCGTGTTTTATTTGAAAGCCGTTTTTAACATGGGGAGGTTAGGGTGTTTATAATACGCGGAGCCATGTCGTAAAAATGAAACAGTTTAGAAACAGTTAAAACAAACTTTTTTATCTAAACAATGCCGTGAAAGAAACTAAACACTTAAAACAATGCTTGATAAGTGAAAAGCCTTAAGATAAACAAAGGAAGGTACTCCTTGTCCTTGGGCGTTGAGTTCCATGGCGACCAGCATAAAAACACGCGTCGTTCCCTTCCTGACGCAATCGCACGTAACATTTTTTTTTATTTACTGACGTTGTCGTAGAACTAAACGATTATTTGTCACATTATTTATTTTGAAAAAAAGTTTTACTCTTTATGAATATTAAAAGAAAAAAGTTATTAAACATTTATTAATGTCTCACTTTTGCAGACATTTGTTTTTAAATTTCTTTTTAAATGACGACTTTTATCAACTTTTTTTAATAGCATTTGCGGATGGGTATGCTGACATTTCTTTTTAAAAATTTTTTTGGAATGACGATTTTTATCGACTTTTTTTTCATATAGCATTTGCGGATGGGTAAAAAACGAAAAAATAACTAAACCATTTACTGACAATTTCTCGGTAGCTTGACTTTGATAACGTTTACTTGTTAAAAATATTTGTAAAAGCGAGAAATTATCAGTAAATGGTTTAGTTATGAATTTTTGTTTTACCCATCCGCAAATGCTATTAAAAAAAAGAAAGTCGATAAAAAGTCGTCATTTAAGAAGAAATCAAAACCAATGTCAGCATGCCCATCTGCAAATGCTATTAAAAAAAGTCGATAAAAGTCGTAATTTAAAAAGAAATTTAAAAACAAATGTCTGTAAAAGTGAGACATTATTAATAAATGTTTAGTAATTTTTCTTTTAATGTTCATAAAAAGAAACTTTTTTCAAAATAAATAAATAATGTGACAGATAATCGTTTAGTTACTACGACAACGTCAGTAAATAAAAAAAAGTGTTACGTGCGCTTGCGTCAGGAAGGGAGCGACACGTGTTTTTTATGCTGGTCACCATGGAACTCAACGCCCAAGGAGTAACCAGAGGAATTTAAAATTTAAAAAATTGGTAAGATACATAAATGTATTTAAATTTAAAAAATTAGGGGATTTTTTTTGTGCTAATGCAGAGAGTGATCCGCGCTATTTTTAAATCGTATTTCGACGTTTAATTAAAGTTTTATGATATGTTTTTTATTCAATTGTAAGGTTAAAGTACATAATAGGTACAAAACACCCTCCCCCCCATGTTAAGAATAGCTTTTTAAATAATAACGTTATTTCAGCACAGATCACTCTCTGCATGAGTACCTTTTCTTTTTTTTTTACTTACCTTGTAATTCGAGAGTAGTTGAAACGGAAGTTACCGGAAATAAAACCCGGCAGTCTCGCAGAAACGAGTTACGAAAAATATTTTTATTTTAATTAATATTTTTATAATTCGCAATGTTAAATTATTTTAATAACATGCAAACATTCCTTGACTTTACAGATATATTTTCTGAAAATTTCAATTAAATTGATAATGCAGAACTATGGTTTTATCGATTTTGAACGAACCAAGAATTACATTTATATATATATATATATATATATATATATATATATATATATATATATATATTAAGCTACAAAGAAACTTTCGCTTTTCATTGCAGTAATTTTCAGGCTATATTGCATGAAATTCATGATTGTGTTTTTACATATACATGTGTTGCTTAATTTAGCTAGCTAACCAATCAGATTCATTGTTACTTTCTTCTGCGGTTTTAGGTAGTAAATAGCCAATTGCTGAGCTTCATATAAGTAAAGGTCATGCTGCTTATATTTTCTGTTGTTTTGTTGTATAAGTGACTTGCCTCTTTTTGATGTATAGAATTAATAGTTGATTCTATCTTAACACGTGTGTGTTTGAAATATTAATTTTTATGTGAGTTAATACTTTTAGTTTTCCTATGTATTGTTGCTATAAAATAAATTTTATTTTGTGAGTACAGTTTTTAGTTTTTCTTCTTATTTTGCTTCTAAAGTTTAATAACTTTTGGGGTTTTTCAAGTTTAGAATCTCCAAAGTCTCATTTAGTCTTAATCTATATGGGTCGTTTTCTATTATTTTCCCCTCGAATATTGGCCTGACTTCCTCGAACTCCCAGTAATGAGTCACTAGTGCTGTTTTTAATCAGCGTGTTTTGGTCTTGAATGTGCAATTGTCGCAATATCTTCTTTTAAATCTGAATAGGTTATACGTATGCAATACTTCTTGTTATTCGGGATTCTTTAGCAAATATTGTGGCTTGGTAAACAATGTTTCCTTCTCTCTCTCTCTTTCTTTATCTCTCTTTCTCTCTCTCTCTGTATATATATATATATATATATATATATATATATATATATATATATAATGAAAGATGAGCAATGAAAGTTATATATAACTTTATTATATCATCAGAACAATAAGGAAAAGAACAAGCAGAAACAAAGAAAGAAGAAAGGCCATGGCATTTCGAAGCTAAATGTCTCTCATCAAAGGAGGAATGAGCCAGAATTACACAAAATTCAAATACAAAAACTGAAAATAACATTTAGCTATGAAATGGGAATAGAGAATTAAGATAATATGGTAAAAATAATTAAGAAATATTTAAGGTAGGTAAACATATAATAGTAAATCGAATGATTAGTATATATTAAGTAATAGTAAAACAAAAAAATATGAAATAATGTGGGTCACTCTTTCTTCATTCTCATTTTATATCTAAATGTTATTAAGTCAGTTCTTATCCATACAGGGTGTTCAATAATTAACGTTACAAAGTTTTTTGTCTGTATTTATTAAATAAATTAAACAATACAGATTACTCAAACATACATATATATAACAGTATTACTAGATTCAAAATATCCTAACTTTATTCAATGTAACCGCCCTGTGAATCAATAATCGGCTGCAAACCTTTGCTGAATATTCTATACGAGTTACGAATGATTTTTTAAGAGGATTTTACCCCATTCCTTACTAAATTTCTTCTTCAAATCCTTCAAATTTGTATGCTAGGAAGCTGAGATTTTACTCTCCAAGATAAACCAAATGCCAAAGTCCAACACATTGAGGTCGGCGGGGGCATTCTTCCTTTGAAATGAATTCCGAAACATTCTTCTCAAGCCATTCTTGTGTTTTTCTTTTGCTTCGTGAGCAGAAGCTGAGTTCTGCAGGAACGACCAACAACATATTTTTTAAATAGCTTTTGGTCCAGAGCAACCATAATGATTTAAGAATGTCTTGCGACAATTTTTCTGGTTCAATTTCACACTCTCATCCACAAAAATCAGAGGGCTCTTAGCAGTCTCTTTTATCGTGGTCCAGACAATCATCGAGGCCGCATCTTGCGTCCGAGTAACAACCCGTGATTCAGCATCTCTAGTACAGGAACACATTCGATCATTTTGGACGTAAACATGTTGCTGAACATTGAATTTCTGCTTGTCGCTAAAAAAACAAATTTGGAAGCGTACCAATAGTTATTTGAGATAAAATAACTTCTGTTCTTTGCCTCCGTTTTTGGACAAAACCTTTTGATAACAGGTGCTTCTTTTGGTGCTTGTATGGCAATATTTTTAGGTCGTTGTGGAGCATAGTAGACAAAGTTCCAATGGCTACTTTCCCCTATTCTGCAAAATTTATTAGAGATCGTGTTGGATCCATCTTCAGTTTCTCCATGGTAGACTTGATCAGTTTTTCTATTCTAGCAGAACGAGGCCGATCCTGACCAGGTACATTAGTGATCTAATCTGTTTTATTGCTCTCATTCGGTTCACATTTAAGGTCTTCGAAATATCTTCTGCAGACTTTTCAGATTTGAATAGCGCTACAATTGACAATTCGTTCCGCTAAATCATGGGGCATCTTGTCAGAAGTAATCTTCAAGTTAAACTTTATCCATATTCACTTGAAAAAGGTAAAAATTCATGAAAGGTCACTAAATATGGATAATAATAAAAAATTGTAACGGTAAATATTGAACACCATGTATTTGCATTTTGTATAATTTTGGTCGTTCTCCTCTTCTGATGAGAAACATTTAGCTTTGAAATGCCGTGTTCTAAAAAGGCTTCTTTTTTCTTAATGTTTTTCTTTCGCTTTTTCTTATTGTTCTGATATAATAAAGTTATTATTTTGGTTCTGGGGTCGTTAACACTTCTACATCTATGATAGTACGGATTCGTCTGGCACTATGTAAGCCAAACATTTCTGCCTTCGAGCAGAGAGCACACGCATAGTTTAACCGCTCGCAGTGAACACCGGGACTCGTTCGGTTTAATCTTGTGACCTCCTAAATAGGACCACTACATTGGCGACATATGGATTCGAAAAAGCACCCATAAGGATCTCCTTTGGATAAACGACCAACTTCTGTTCAACAAATTCGTATTTTTCCACCTTCTTTGAAAAAGTGAAAATTGACCCCACAAAGATTTTTCAACGACGAAAAACGACCTCACCTCGGAAAGTTTATGTGATTAGAAAAAGAAAATCTACAACGCTGTCTATTGCTAAATAAATGACCTGATTCATTTCTAACTTTTGATTAAATTTCAAATTTTAAATAAGAGAGATTTATTGCCCTAGAATTATTTTCTATATTCAAAATCCTTTATTTTTGGACTGTTCGTTGAAAGCGAACATTTTTGGCTTTAAAGACACAAACAAGAAAAAAAGAAGAAAAAAGAAACTAACTTTTTTTCTTGCGGGCTGGCCGATTTTCGCATGTGCAATATCTTAATGTTTCCTCTTTGCAAGAAGCCATTTTCGTTTTACAGTATAGATTTGAAAAACAAAAAAAAAACAACCTTTTTTACTGTGACCAAAAATTTCTCTGTCGATAGTCTGCATGATTTTCGTTTTCTCGATAAAACAACGACAAAAAAAAGTATATCAACTTTACGAAGGATCGAAACCGCATTCACTCCATTACGAGAATTCAGGATAACAACGTGAATACTCGACTGGATTTTTGCTACGAAAAGGGATTTCAATTCGTTTTATTATTCCAAATTCTTTTGGACTCAAAGTTATTCATATCTTTTTCTCGAGAGAGTAAAAATAAATTCGCTTTTTTTTTTGTCTTTTTATCTGTATGGAAAATTGAACATTTTTTCTGTTTCTCAAAGATCATCATTACCCGCTACCCAGCCGAGGAAGTTTTACGAATGGAGGGAAAACATTTTCAAAAATACATATGAGCGAAGCATACCTACAGATTCCAGTTGAGGAAGAAAGCTCCAAACGTTTGTGCATTACCACTCACAAGGGACTATTTAAGTTCAATAGGTTAGCTTTAAGGATCAAAGTCGCACCAGCTATCTTTCAACAGATAATCGATACGATGTTGAGTGGCCTAGATGTTTCCATCGGATACCTGGATTATATACTAATGAAAAGCAAATTTATAGAGCAACGTAGAAAACACGTTTTTCAGGTGTTTGAAAAAATAAACGAGTACGGCTTCACACTAAAAGACGCCAAATGTGAATCTTTCGTCGACCAAATAAAATATATAGGATATATAATAAATAGAACTGGTAGACGGCCCGATCCAATAGGGTCCAGAGCAATAAAAAAATATGCCTGAGCTACAAGACAAGACTCTTTTACCTTAATATTGTAACCCCCTAAACAGAACCACAACACATAGTGTCATTAAATTTAATTCATTCATTAGATCTCAAATAAGCAACATTCTCAGGATTTTAATAAGCCCAATCTTATGCACACACACACACACACACACACACACACACACACACACACACACACACATATATATATATATATATATATATATATATATTCTAGTTTATATGCTCAAATTTCATTTAAAAGAATCAATTTTCAAATAAAATTTAAAATTTACTGCTTGAATCAAAGAATACAATCTTTAAATTAATGTCCTTAACCCAGAAGTTTGCAATGTAAGCACATCTCAGAGGAAAATTTCTAGCAAAATACTAATATTGGTTCGCAATAATTTTGCTAAGTAGCACATAAAAAGAAAAAATATTAAAAGTGAAATGCTTTTAAGTGACATAGATAAAAGGAATGAATGTATAATGTAAATAAAGGATATGGTGAATGGTATCCAAATGTAGAATTAATCCTTGAAAAAGTTTAAACTCCATAATACGATATCACTGATGATTTCTTACTAAAAATAATACACGATAACTTTGGAATTGTGACACTTGATGAGCTCGTCTAAAATATTTCTCACGTCAACGTACACTGCTTTTTGCTTCAGTAGAATAAGAGGTGACGTCGATGTTCTTTCTTTTATGACACTTGTAGAATCCCAAGGTAACCATAGTTAATGTTATAACATAAACTGCTATATTTATTTCAGGAATAATGAACTTACCCATAAATTATAAATCTAATCACATCTAAGATGTTATTGATTGGTTGTTTTTTTTTGTTTTACGGTATATCAACCCTTTTCAGGTTATTTAATGCCGAAGCCAGTGATTTTGAAGAATTTTTTTTATAGAATATATATTTCTTTTCAAGTCGGTTTCTATTTAACCCATAGTTTGGACCCTAACAAATACTACCACTCCGAGTCAGAGTGGACCTGGGAGAATGGTAATTAAAGTGTGGCTCCACACTCCCCAAAGCCCGCAAGCTGGGGCCTCACCATCGGATATAGTTTAAGATCATACCCAGGACCACTAACACGTTATTAGATAAGGATTCATTGCAGTTATTGCCCTCAGAATTATAGCGTATATTTCCGTAATATATTTTTGCTAATACACTTTTTGTTAATTATACCACTGTGTTTGTCTTGATTATTACAAGCGTGCAATGTCACCAGCATGCAAGTGCGAAGACACTTTATTAAAAGTGATCACGTGGTTGCTTGCTGTAGAAAGATCGCTCTCTGCTTGTTTGGCCCACTTACAGATAAAGAGCGGCAAAACTTTCTTAAATAAAGGGAGAAAAACTTAATTGGTTAATGAAAATAAATTAACTCAATTGATTCTTTCAGCAATGGAATGTAGAGATAACAAGTATTTTAATGCTGGATGCTCCGACGAACTACAAGCCCTTGTATCTCCTCTACGTAAATGCCCTGACAAACCCGACAAGAAGTAAAGTCCCATCCCTACAGACTAGAAATCCTTAGATGTAAGAAAGCCTTTTACTCTAATAGTTTCTTCCCCAGAACAGCTAGACTTTGGAACTCCCGTCTGTATTCCTGCTTCTCCAACTCTACTGACATGCAGAAGTTCAAATGTAATGTGATAAACATCTTGCTGCTTAATGCCCTACATAGTATCCCTGCAAATTATATCCATTATAGCAGCCTCTTACATCAAAGTGAAATTGTACCTTGTTTTGGGGTGAAAATGTAATTAAAAAAATAATTATATATATTCAAGTTAATATTGAAATAAATATGTTCGAGTTAATATTGAAATAAAAATGTCTACGTAATACCTTATTTTATGGGGTGTTTTTTGTAGGCGATAAATTTTAAATCGAAAACTTTTTTAAATTTTAGATTTGGCAACTATCGATTTTTATTTTTAGTTCAGCTTCGTTTGGTAGTTCATTATGTGGTATCAGAAAGACGGGGCCTTACGCCACATAGCGCACGATACAATCAATTTCTTGAGATAAACATTTGATGAACAAGTAAGTTCACGGAACAACCTGTAAACTGGCAAACTCGTTCGTACCATTTAACCCCATTAGATTATTTTGGGGGAGATATATAAAGTCCCATGGTTATGCTGATAAACCAGACCCAATAAACTACTTGGAAGACAACATCTGACACGTTATTGCCGAAACACAGCCTAATTTCATGTGTAGAGTTGTGAAAATTAAACCTCTAGACTACGAGATATACGCGCGAACCACGAGGCCATATGCTCGCAATTGTATTTAAATTATGCATCTACAATAGATAAAATGGTTAGCTTTGAAAACTACGTACTAAATATAATTAAAAATTTATAACTCTATAACCAATATATAGTTTTAACAAAAATATGGATATTTTTGTTAAAAGCATAGACAATTGAAAAAAAAAAACGCTTCGCAAAACAGATAAGACCTTCTATTTCAATATTTACTCGAACATCTATATAATGACAAAACACGAATATAATCATTTATCCAAGAAACACCACAAAAAAAGTATTAAAATTAAACACTGACACGTGCAGCTCCATAGGTCTAAAAAATACAAAAAGTAAACAAGTTACAGAAAAAAAAATAACATTGTCTATAGCATAAGCAGTATAAAACCCAAGAAAGCATATAGATTACTCAAAGATCATAAAATAATTGCAACAATAAATCAAGGTTAATTAACTGAACTAGATTCGAAACACAAATAATTTTCAAAGCAATTTTGGCCAGCATTAACAATAAGGCAAAAAGATTTAGAATTAAACCAAATCTTAAATAATCGTTTCGTTCAATAATATGGTAAATACAAAAAATATATGTTGTGTCTTCACAAGTTCTTCTGAACTTTCCCTTTATATGTATATATATAAATGCGAACATGAAACGTAATATGGTTAAGATTAAACAAAGTAAAGTAAAAAGACTAATTGTTAAAACTAGAAAAGAAAGAGACAAGATATCCTCGTAAAAAATATAATAAATTTATAACTTAAAATATTGCAACATTAAAAATTGATTATATAATGTGAAATTGAATTTAAAACAAAAATCTTAATGCTGAAATATTTTAAGTTATAAATTTATTATATTTTTTTACTATCGTGTTTATTTCTTTTCCCGTTCTAACAAATAGTCCTTTTACTTTTCTAAACGTGACATAAGTGTAACAGCCTTCTACTTATGCCGGCCACGCTCAGCTTAATAAAAACGCTTGGTCAACAACATTAACATTACAATGTTACAATAGTAAAACGGCCTTCTGATTACGTAGGTCACGCTTAACTAACTTTATATGCTTGATAAACAACGTTAATAGTACAATATGACATTAATAGAAACGGCTTTCTACTCGTGTAGGCCAAGCTCAACTAAGTTATGCTTGATCAACAACATTAACATGACAATGTGACATTAGTGGAACGGCCTTCTACTTCTGTCGGCCTTGCTCGAATAAGTTATTAATATTTATTAACAACGTTATCTATATATCTATAAAAGTGAAAATGTCAGTGTGTGTGTGTGTGTGTGTGTGTGTGTGTGTGTGTGTACATTTCCTTACGAAACTACTCTGTCAATTTTCAGTCTACAAACTCGAGATTTGACATAAGGGTTATTGAGATTTGGGAACATTATTTTAATCGGTTTGCGGCCAGAAATTTAACTGTGACAATAGTGGAACGGCTTTCTGTTTATGTAGGCCACGCTTGACTAGGTTATTATGCTTGATCAACAACGTTAACATTAAAACGTGACATTAACGGAAC
The DNA here is from genome assembly GCF_053919585.1 of Euprymna scolopes. Classification (NCBI taxonomy): domain Eukaryota; kingdom Metazoa; phylum Mollusca; class Cephalopoda; order Sepiida; family Sepiolidae; genus Euprymna; species Euprymna scolopes. The sequence goes on along the minus strand of NC_136484.1, from coordinate 143,924,761 downwards.
GGCCTTATACTTATGTAGGTCACGCTCGACTAGATTATTATGCTTGATCAACAACGTTAACATTAAAACGTTAAATTAGTGAAACGGCCTTCGACTTATGTAGGCCACGCTCGACTAAGTTATTTTGTTGCGTTAGTATAAATCCGGGAGAACTTTGAACTGTAAAAATTGTTTGAAATTTAATCGCAAAATGAGTGAGCGATGAAGCTTTAAAGCAGTTCTAAATGAGTAAAACTAATTCTTAACCAAATATTCAAACACATTTTCGGTCTACAAACTCGCGATTTCACATAAGGGGTATTTGAGATTTGGGAAAATCTTTTTAATCGGGTTTCGGCCAGAAATTTGACTGTCAAGGGGTCCAAGTTCAACGATTCGACTTTTGAAAGCTCTACTAATCTCCTCCACCAATTGTGGGTCTAAACACTTGAAATTTTAGATTTAGGTTATTTGGACATCGATCAAACTTTTTAATTTGATTTGATTCCAAAACAGTCAATATAAAGGTTTCAAAATTGGGGTCAAATTAAAAAAAATTGACCTTTGAACACGAAAGTAAAAGTATACAATAATATATTAGGAAGAAAAGTTATATACATATTTACATGTCTTCAGATATACTTCAGTTGAAGATATTCCGGCAGGTGGCGTGTTGCATGTCTTACTGGAGGCAGCATAAGCGTCTTGCCTATTTGACGGTCGTTGCCGGACTCCCCCGGTATTGGTGATTGATACCTTTATATATCTCACTCACCCGCCTATGTTAATTAGTGGGCGTCTCCACAACAATATACCATCTTAAACTCTACACTGTAGAATTTTAACTATCAATCAAGATGGAATTCGCAGAGATATATACTGGCGTAGCTAAAGATTAAACTTATATAATTAATAAATGTAGAGATAATGATAATTAATAATGATCATAAAAATAAAAAAATCTGATGAATTCTTTTAATAATATCACGAGATTCTTAGAAACTGTAGCCGTCAAACCTTATACGCCTGTATATTCTGCTTACAGTGGCACATATGTTTCATAATAGTGATGCCCACCTATCTGGAGATGAAGATCGATCACCTATAATAAACGAGTAAAGAAAATCCAAAGAGAAACCTTTCCAAAAATCATAAATATGGAAATCTAGATAATTGCTGAAATTTGAAAGTTGAATGGAAAGCCTTCAGGTAAACAATTATATGTCGATTTCAAGCGGCCTCTCGAGATTATATCCGAGGGAAAAACTAGAAATCATAAACTTTAAAGATATAAATAAATACTGAATCGTAGAATAAGAAATAAGACAAGAGAAATGATAGCTTTTAAAAAGAATATTCACTTGAAATACAAAATTTAATAAATAAAAGGAAATCGAAACTTTTATATCTTTTACAGATTTATCCTCAAATATGCCAGATTTTCGAGAATAAAAATAATGTCATGGATTTTTGTCAGAACTAGAATACTGATTATAGGCATACTCCTCGTAAGGAAAGATTGAATTGACACAAAACTGTCATGCTTGGGAAATAATTTTACCCGTCCTAGAACACGTATTTTTCGATATATATATATATATATATATATATATATATATATATATATATATATATATATATATATATATATATATATATATATATATATCGGTATATATATTTCGGTATATATATATATATATGTATATATATATATATATATATATATATATATATATATATATATATATATATATATAGGTATGTTATTTGTTTTTGTTTTTGCGATACGTTTTGAATGAATTCAATTATTTTTTTACGAATGTGCATTTTTACCTAAATGCGGCGAGTTGGGAATAATTTTCCCTTTAACCAATTTGGTATTCCCACATGGGGAGCGGTACATTTATTATTTTTAAAAGATAAGTATCCACTGACACGTGTTTCATCGTCTGCGACTCATCAAACTGGCTGAATATATATATATATATATATATATATATATATATATATATATATATATATATATATATATATATATATATATAAATGCGAACATGAAACGTAATATGGTTAAGATTAAACAAAGAAAAGTAAAAAGACTAATAGTTAAAACTAGAAAAGAAAAAGACAAGATATCCTCGTAAAAAATATAATAAATTTATAACTTAAAATATTGCAACATTAAAAATTGATTATATGATGTGAAATTGAATTTAAAACAAAAATCTTAATGCTGAAATATTTTAAGTTATAAATTTATTATATTTTTTACTATCGTGTTTATTTCTTTTCCCGTTCTAACAAATAGTTCTTTTACTTTTCTAAACATGACATAAGTGTAACAGCCTTCTACTTATGCCGGCCACGCTCAGCTTAATAAAAACGCTTGGTCAACAACATTAACATTACAATGTTACAATAGTAAAACGGCCTTCTGATTACGTAGGTCACGCTTAACTAACTTTATATGCTTGATAAACAACGTTAATAGTACAATATGACATTAATAGAAACGGCTTTCTACTCGTGTAGGCCAAGCTCAACTAAGTTATGCTTGATCAACAACATTAACATGACAATGTGACATTAGTGGAACGGCCTTCTACTTCTGTCGGCCTTGCTCGAATAAGTTATTAATATTTATTAACAACGTTATCTATATATCTATAAAAGTGAAAATGTCAGTGTGTGTGTGTGTGTGTGTGTGTGTGTGTGTACATTTCCTTACGAAACTACTCTGTCAATTTTCAGTCTACAAACTCGAGATTTGACATAAGGGTTATTGAGATTTGAGAACATTATTTTAATCGGTTTTCAGCCAGAAATTTAACTGTGACAATAGTGGAACGGCTTTCTGCTTATGTAGACCACGCTTTACTAGGTTATCATGCTTGATCAACAACGTTAACATTAAAACGTGACATTAACGGAACGGCCTTATACTTATGTAGGTCACGCCCGACTAGATCATTATGCTTGATCAACAACGTTAACATTAAAACGTTAAATTAGTGAAACGGCCTTCGACTTATGTAGGCCACGCTCGACTAAGTTATTTTGTTGCGTTAGTACAAATCCGGGAGAACTTTCCCTTTTTTTATATATTTTGTACGTTATCATCTTCACTGTTCTCAGCCGATTTGAAGTAGCGTTACAGATTTGGTTGCTATGGTAACGAACATCTAATCAGAAAAAAAGTCTCTCTGTTTCTTACAGATTCTGAAAACTTTTGAACGACTAATTATAAATTTTGTTTTACTAAACGAAAATTAAAAAACATTTTTTTTTCAAAATATAGGTGAGAATGTCCCATTTGAACTGTAAAAATTGTTTGAAATTTAATCGCAAAATGAGTGAGCGATGAAGCTTTAAAGCAGTTCTAAATGAGTAAAACTAATTCTTAACCAAATATTCAAACACATTTTCGGTCTACAAACTCGCGATTTCACACAAGGGGTATTTGAGATTTGGGAAAATCTTTTTAATCGGGTTTCGGCCAGAAATTTGACTGTCAAGGGGTCCAAGTTCAACGATTCGACTTTTGAAAGCTCTACTAATCTCCTCCACCAATTTTGGATCTAAACACTTGAAATTTTAGATATAGGTTATTTGGACATGGATCAAACTTTTTAATTTGATTTGATTCCAAAACAGTCAATATAAAGGTTTCAAAATTGGGGTCAAATTAAAAAAAAATTGACCTTTGCGGTCTCTAACAAATTCCTCAGTCAATTTTTGGTCTAAACATTTGAAATTTTACATAAAGTGTATTCAGATATAAGGGAAGCTTTTTGATTTAAAATTTGATTGCTAAGGGGTCAAAGATCAAAAGATTTGACTTTTGCGGTATCTAGCCAATTTTGGGTCTAAACATTTGAAATTTTACATAAAAGGTATTCAGACATGCAGCAAGTTTTTAAATCAGTTTTTGGGCGCAAATTTGGCTGCCAAGAGGTCAAAGTTGAAAGAGTTGACCTTTGCACACTCTACCAAACTCCTCCTCCAATTTTGGGTCTAAAAACTTGAAATTTTAGATGTACGTTGCCTGAATATGAATCAAACTTTTTAATATATATATACAAATTCACATAAAGTTAGGAACAGTACATAGAGCCCGAGTCAGGCTGAACTGCTAGTATTAAATTAAAATAAGCTATTTATTGTTTTATATTTTTACCACAATACTCGCAAACTGAACTGAAGAATTCGTTTTACAGAAGAGAAGCACTTTTATCCCAAGTGGAAAGCATCATTTCCTCCACCGTTGTATTTATCTGTGTTTATTCCTATTTTTATATGTTTTAAGTACATAATTCAAAGTATCCATGGCAGTCTCCTTCCGTGTATTGTGAACGTAGTCAGCGAGTCCACCACGTGACAGCGTCCGTCTAATGAGTGGATGCGATCGGTTGGTTTGTTTGTATGATCAGCGTTGATAAAACGGTAAGTGCTTCAAATGCAACCACGACTGAATCAGGCGGTGCTCAAGCAGTAAACAACTCTGCAACGATTTTCAGAAGATTCAAGAGCTCAGCGATTTGCACGCATATCTTACTTTAATTCATCTTTTACAAACTATGTAGCCACAGAGTCGTAAACAGCTACCGTGAATTCGAAGCCATATCCATTCTAAGTGAGGCGTTGTGCAGCAAGATATTTGTCCACACTACATTTAAATTTCAGCATGTCGATAGAGAAAAATAGAGTAAAAAGCATTCCGGCATCTGGAGGTCTATATATCGAAGGGGTGAGATTTTGCTAATTGTCATGTTGGTCGATCGAGGGTATTGTCGTCGAGCGGAGCACCAGTGTAGCAAGTTTGTTGGAGCACATTTCAATGAAGTACTTGTAAAACAAGCACAGGCACACAGCATTGAGGTGATGGGACATGGGCTAAAGCTTTGTGGACAGTGTGGGGCCTTTTAGATTAGATACTCCTTGCTTATTTTAACACATATTTTATATTATTTAAGCATGTATAATACACATTGAGTGCCTCATAAATGTGTAAGCACACGCTTACATGTTTATGCGTGCAATATATGTGTTGTGGCCTTAGTAGGGTCACTAAGGAAAACACGGACACAGATGTGAGTTAGAATAGGTAAAATATATTGAAACAAAAAGCAGCATATGCTAAGAGCAACAGTCGTAGTAAGTTCCGCCAAAATGGTGGACTACGAAAGTACACTGACCCCACCGAGAGTCGTAATTCAGTTAATTTATACAGTTCATAAGAGTTCATAGCTTGTGTATGAAGAAGTCCCCACAACAATTAACGTATCGTAAGGAGGTTTTTCGTACGTCATATTTGAAAGCAATACAATAGGAAAAATAAACGATTTTATAATAAAGTCAGAATTCACTAACACGTGAAGCATGCATGGTTCCCCGTGAGTTCACAGTGAACGAGGTATAAAACAAATTACTAAGTTCAGCCCCCCCCCCATTTAGGCCCCAAAGTCCCCAGGGAACGTCAAATCCTGGTGAATATGAACAAACTGCAGTTTTAGGCCTTAATATACGAAAATTTAAGATCTACAACATGAAAAAAAGAAGTGACTAAGTCCATCAATTGCCCCCCACTATTTAGCCCCAAAAGTCCCGAAAGCCATAACATATTTAAATTTGAGTTCAGTACCATGCAAAACTGCTAAATAGACGTACACAGAAAATTTTGGACAAATATGGTAAAATAGTCTCCAATAATGGAGTGTTTTTATTGGCCCTAAAAGAGCCCTTGGGGCATACCTAAGAGTTATCGCGAAATATAAGCAAACTAAATTATATAGAAATCAGTTAGTTACAACTTTTCAGAAAGTTTTAGCAAAAATAAGCACAAAAGTGTCAAATTTTGCCATTTTAAACATAAAGGCACCCTTAGGGGAACAACCAGAGTTTTTCCGGGAAATCCGTTCTGTTACTTTTTTACTCATATTATGTTTAATGTTTGTGCAAAATTACAAAAAATTCCAAGTGCGAAAATGTGGACAGACGGACAAACAGACGAACGGAAGAACAGACAAGGGTGAATTTACAGGTCAAGCCTCCTTTTGTCGGGGGCCCAAAAATGTTTTAAACTGGTCAGAATAACTATCTATTACTAATGAAGATTAAGTTTTTACTCTATGAAGTCGAAGCCATACTATTTCTTCTATCTCAAAGCGAAACTATGCCAATACTATTTTTCAATGTTTAATGCAGATACGAGTCGTCTAGTATCTATTCTGTTGTCACGTGATCATCCTCACAAGTATTAACGCTTCCTTTTTAGTATGTAGTGTAGTATACTCTGAAGATGAGGGCGCATATTACTACTACTATTCTCTAATTCCATTTTCTTTCTTTTTTATATCTTGGAAAGCAACTTCTCTACAAATTGTAACAAGGTGAGATATATCCGTATGATAATTGTACATTATTCATTTTCTTTTCAAGAACGTGGTATACTTTAGGATCTACAATCTAAACAATAAAAATATAAAGGAAATAATTGTCATATGAAATTAATAAATAAATGAAATAACAATAAAGCATTTGTATGTAAATAAAACATTCATGTGTGTCTGATTTTACGTGAATATAGAAATACAAACACGTGTGTATATACATTCATATATATATATATATATATATATATATATATATATGTAAATATTTTTTATTCACTTATATTTCCTTTTTATATATATATACTAATCCTTATTTAAGAAATTCAATGAAATTACAGGGCATATAATGAATAAATGACAAAAGTCTATATTCCAAATTTCACGGTGTTGACCTTCTTACAATTTATTCCTTTTATTCAGTTGACACTTATAATTCTTGATAGCATCTGTTTCGTAGCACAAAATTATTCACTTAATTATTATATCAAGCTAGTATTTAATAATGTACTTCTGTCCAATAAAATCACTCTCTCGTGATTTTTCTCTATATTGAAATATTCATAATAGGATGCATTGACTTTCTTTTAAATATTCAGGTCTCCCAGATTGGCAAAACTTTTGTGGTTTACCCTCGTAAGTTCATTGACGTTCCTTTTCAAACCGAACTCTCTCTCTCTCTCTCTCTCTCTCTCTCTCTCTCTCTCTCTCTCTCTCTCTCTCTCTCTCTCCACAGTGCATCATTGTATTCTCTTTGATATGTAAAGATCTTTCTATAACGTTGTCTCGGGACAAACACGTTTTAGCCCCATTCGCAAGAGATACAAAGAATATAAAAGAACCTAAACTCGCTTTTTGTTGTATAACAACATTTATTTTAACATTCACTCGTTATCGCCATGGCGTCCATCACGTGATCGTCTTCTCGAAGATTATCAACACATCTCACGTGATTCTGAAAGATATTTCCGTCTATTACGTAATCTCTTTTTTAAAGTCTTTTTTTTTCCTTACCGGTGAAGTCATTTTACATACATTTGCATATAGCCGTCCGTAACGCAACTCTTTTGATCGGCCTGTGTTTTGCACTCTTACGTTTTATATAACATTTCAATGACATTTATTCAAGAAATGCATTTTCAGCTTTGAGGGTTTTTACCCTTTTACATTTTCTATTTTTACATCCTCCTAGTCTTTCTCCTTCCCTTCATTTTCTAATTCTTTTCCTTCTTCTCTAAATATTCATATTTGTAAAATGGCAATGCTAAATGAAAGGTATGTGTCCCTCTATAGTAAACACGCACAGAGTCCTTGATACAGCGAGAAGTAAACAATTGACAAATTGAAATAAACTAAATCTGTGAAACACTCGTTGCATATCTATAATGATGACAACCTTATATTACCCGGCTTTCATTGACCAAAACTAAATCTGTTGTCTTGAGTTATTTTTCAGCTAGATGTTTATCCAGGAAGAATATATTGTAATCATTTACTTATTTTAACATTTAATCAATTTAAAACTATACATTGGACGTGTTGCAATGTTTTCGACACAATAGCAGGCTCTTATCACAAAAATTTCGATGATTATATTTATAGCCAGAGATGATAAGAAAGAACCAGTCAGGTACCTGAATCGCTGTATAAAATATAGTGAATCTATTTGAATATTTCTGTTTTTTTAGCTTTTCGTCTTGACACGAGAAGGAAACTACGCTCTGTTGACCGTGACCCCAAGTTGAAGAGCTATTACTCAAAACGACAAAAGACTTCAAAAAGACTGACTGGTAAGCCATCGGGGATAACATCAGAGTTACCCTATGGACTAGTGTCTTTTCTCTGCTTGTGGGACACTCTGCAAATGAAGCTACCGAATGGCTCAAACTAGCAATGGAAGCAGATGTTCCCACACGAAAGTTTTATAACAAACCCCACAGTTTCCAGTTGTTCACCTTTAATTGTGTAAATGCCATTGCACAAAGACATCATTGGATTTCGTAGATTTCATCAGTATATTACAGTTGTACTTAAATCATAATTGTCGCGTATTTCATCATTAGTCTTTTCTCCACTACATAAATTATTGGTAACATATCTTGGCTGGTACATAAACCACTAACCTTTTATTATTAGAGCAAAACAATCTGAATAAATACGTCCCGCAATATTTGCATAGCCTCAGCCTCTGTCGCATACCCGCGGTGCTGTTTTACAAGTACGAACACAGAATGTAAATTGAATTTACTGCATTTGCATCCTCTCAACGACCCTATCCACCAAACTTATTCCAAAATGCTTCCGTCACTGTAAAGCTCCCTTGATGCCAAAATATTTTCTGTTATAATAGCTTATTCCCTTAGGTTGATTAACCCTTAGAATTCCTCCCCGCTCTCTGCTTTACCTACAGTAAAAACATGTACAAATTTGAATAAAATACTAAAACATATCTTGCTACCCAACTGCCTAATCAAATTGCTTTCCTGTGAATTTTGTTCCAAACACAATAATCTTTTACTCTTCAGTACTCATCTGCAAAGTTTGAAGCAAGAAATACAAAATTGCGAAGATGTTGGCATTTTTGTATTTACCAAATTTTCTTTGCTGGAGTGTTATGGACAGATCCTGTGTAGCAAGTATTCAATTCATTCGTCTCCTCTCCAATTTACTCACTCCTATGTCATTATATTCTCTATATAGAGAAAGAGCCATAGTAGTATGTTTTGATTAGTTTGAAGAATTCTGATGACCCAGATTGCCTTACCATTTATGTTTGAGAGTTTCAGTATTATGAAACCATTCTTAGACGCGTATTTCAATTATTATTATTTTTTTTTTTTACACAGTGATCACAACTTATCAAGGCCCGGAAGCCACTCAGGGATAAGGGTTATTGCAAGTACATTACGTTAGTGTGGAGATTTGATGAAATGTTTACTTAAGTGGGCGATCATTAGGAATTTGTTAACGTTGGACTTGAACACATCCAAGTTGTAGTCCGGAGGGAAGCTTGCAGACGGAACAGAGTTCCACAGGCGTGCAATTCTAAGAAAGAAGCTTTGTTCATGGAATCTACGTTTTGATTTAGGCACAGATAAAAAGTGGGGGAAAATTTTTCACAGTGGATTCAGTTAGACGGGTGTTTTTCGTGAAAGATTGGCGAGGGGGGACCAGAGATTGGAGTTCAGACGAGCACCTGCCATGGAAATAACGATAAAACAAGGATAGATCTCTTCTGTGGGAGAGAGGTTGCATGGTAGAGAAAAGGGCATCCCCCACTAAGCCATGAAGTCTATTTTGTACTCTGTCAAGGCAGGATAGGCTGTTTTAGCAGCTTCTTTAGTACTGAATAGAGTTCCACGTTTACTTAATCTGTTCGCTCTTCCCCCCTCTCTCTATCTTTCTCTCTCTCTCTCCTTCTCTGTCGCGATACTTTCCTCATATGTAAAAATCTATAGCTTTATTTTATTCATTTATTTGCAGTATTTTGAGGTTCTCAAAACTATTACCGTATGTTTTAAAAACTTTGCTACAGTATTTCAAACCCGCCGTTAGTTGTTATTCCAACTAGTATTCAAAATTGCACTTCTATCCGATACAATCATTCTCTCAAGAGTCTTTCTCTATATTGATGTATTGACTCTCTTATAAATATTCAGGTCTTCTCAAGCCTTCAGATTAACACGGAATTATGGGTCCACCCTTGTAGTGTTTGGAAGGTAGTATTCATTAACGTCCCTTTCAAACAGAACTCTTTCCACAGTGTATCATTTTATTCTCTTTTATATGTAAAGGTCTTTCTATAACGTATTCTGTGGACCAACACGTTGTAGCCTCAGTCGTAAAAGGGGAGAAAGAATAGAAAAGAATAACTCGTTTTTTTTTGTTGTATAACGAGATTTATTTTCTCACGCTCCCACGTGATCATCTTTTCGGATGTCATACACACATCTCACGGGATCTCGATCGTTATTTCCGTCCCTTACGTGATCTCATTTTTTAAAGTCTTTATTTTAACTTACCGGTGAAGTGGTTTCGCATGCATTTGCATATAGCCGTCCGTAGCGCAACTCTTTTGATCGGCCTGTGTTTTGCACTCTTACGTTTTATATAACATTTCAATGACATTTATTCAAGAAATGCATGTTAAGCTTTGAGGTTTTTACCCTCTTACATGCTGATTGTTTTCTACTTTTATTTCCTCCTTATCTTCTTCCTCTTCCTGTTCGTATTGCAAAATGGCAATGCTAAATAAAAAGCAAATATCCCTCTATAATACACACGCACGGAGTCTTTAATACGGCGAAAAGTAAAGGACTGGCCAAACTGGCAATACAATCGATAAATAATACACTTGATCAACTAAATCTGTGAAACACTCCGTTGCATATCTATAATGATGGCAACCTTATATTATCCGGCTTTCATTGACTAAGACTAAATCTGTTGTCTTGATCTATTTATCTACAAGATGTTTACACAGGAAGAAAATGGTCTAATTATTTATTAATTTAAACATTTACTTACTTGAAAACTATATATTGGAAGTGTTGCAATGTTTTAACACAATAACGGGCTCTTATCACAAAGATTTAGATTATATTTATATACAGAGATTATAAGGACGACCCAATCAAGTACCAGAATCGCTGTTGCAAATAAACTGAATCTTCTTAAATTCTTCAGTCATATCCTTTCTTTTTGAGAAGAAAACTACGTTCTGCTGACTCCAACCGGATTAATACTATCATTTTTTTATTACATTTTCACCCCAAACAAGGCAAACTGCCTCTTTGATGTAGGGGGCTACTATCAGGGGCAACAACTACTGGGGTACTATGTAGGGATTTGGGCAACAAGATGTCAGTTCACGTTACACTTGAACTTCTGCATATCAGCACAGTTGGGGAAGCAGGGACCTGGAATGGAATTCCAGAGTCTAGCGGTTCTGGGAAAGAAACTACTGGAGTAGAACTGGAATTCTTTACAATTTAAAACGACTGGTTTGATGCTGCCAATTTATGCTTGGACAACTGCATTTAATATTTACAATAATTTTCTCTGTAAAAGTTTCTTCCTTTGCCATCATGGTTCTTAACTCAAGAGATAATATGTGTCCTTTCTTCTGTTACCCTCCTTTTTGGTGTAACAATTGTTATTCACAACTGGTTGTTCGTCAATGATACTAAAACAAAGAAATATAAATTACTTATTACATTAATTTTAAAACAAATTCCGGCCGTCTTCAGTTCAAAGATTTAATGAAATACTAGTAGGTCGCCGGCATTGCTTGATCGTAAAATACGCTTAAATATGATATTTTGATAATTGCAGATTTCGTATTTATTATTTTATTATATTGGACCCAATATATGGTAATGGTTTACAAAAAATGACTCATGCACCACCACCGAGAAACGAAACCAAAACGTTTAGCTTATGATTTACTCCTTCTTTTCACATTAACTAGCCTGGGTGCCTGGCGTTGCCTGGGTGTTTAGAGGTTGTGTTGAGCAAAGAAAAAAGTTGTAGTAGGCAGGCAGGCGGGCTCGAGCCCGTATCGCGAAGGAGGAAAAGAACATGAAAAGAAAACGTAACGTCTTTGCCGTTGCATCCATCTCCAACGCGAAATGGCGAAGGTTTAAATTAAGGCTAGTCAACCGAAAAGAGGGGATTACTTTCGAAAATATCGGTGAAAAAAAGCGACCCCTCCGTGTAGAAAAGTATCCAGTTAAGGGTAAAGGAATTAATGGTTTTAGCCAATTGTCGTCGGAAATGTTGAGCTTTAAAACGATACCAAACTCGTGAAAATCTGTCGCCTCTGTCGAAAGTTTTAGGCATACATACATACATACATTTAAACAGACAAGTGAGTTATGAAGACATGTTAGCTGCAAGGCTTAAAATTAAAACATGAACCAATAGCTATTACGTTACGCATGCATATTCGTAATGCCGTCGTTTGACCTTCACCTGGCAAATTTCATTATTTAAATTTTCACACTTTTGCACCGATTTCCCCCGACTAAAACCCAAATATAATGTTTCGCATGGGTCCGAATACCCTATATATTAAGTTTCATGTCGGTACACCAAAAACTGACAGAAGCGTTTGATAGGCACTTTTTTAAGCAAATGTATATATGCATACAAAAAATATATATAGAAAAGGGTTGTATTTAATATGACCTTTCTACGCAAATATTACGCAAGTATAAATCATGTAGAATATCTGCATAAATATAAGTATACGTAATAGTTAACTAAAGATGATCATCCCATAAGAAAAAAAAAACTATTAGGGGATTAATTAAAATGGATGTTTAAAATAATATGCAAATTAACTAAATCTTTTGCAAGTGAATGCAATTCAACGAAAAAAGTTGTATATATTTTTTAATAAATAGAGAGAAAAAAGTGTTTTTGATATGAATATCAATATGCGCACAAATTTATAGGAGTATATATATATATATATATATATATATATATATATATATATATATACATATATGAGAAAAGAATGGCGGTGGAAGGACCTGAATACTCAATGTTTTTGACCATCCCTCTTGAAAAAGCCCGCATAAATCGGGCGAAACGTTGAATATTCATGTCCGTCCACCTCCATTCCTTTCTCATATTGTCGGATTTAATCCAGTTTAACAATAATATATATATATATATATATATGTATATATATATATATATATATATATATATATATATGTATATAAAGAATAAAAATGAGATGACTCATATCTCACTATATTACAGTTTATAGCATAATTATCGTGTATTTCATCCGTAGTCTCTTTTCTAAAACGTAAGGATAGGATTGCCGACAACTCTCTCTCTCTCTCTCTCGCTCATTAGCCATCATTTCCATCAAATCACATCAGCGACTTCTCACTATATTGTATTTAACCTGTTAATTTCTTTTGCCTTTTCGTATCGATCAAATCCAGCCGAATTGCTAACATGTACTTACTAATACTCCTACTAACCAACTTACATATCCTAATATTAAATGAGAAGACTACGATAATTTTAACTTTGAGTAGGTTTGATTTACTTAACTATTGAATAAATTTCTGTAATCAAAAGTTGTTTGTATCTGGTTAATCTTTACTGGCGCTTTAATTCTTCAGATGTTAGATGATGTTATAACTTTTAACATATTAGCAGCGACTGAAATCCACGTTCAAATCAATGTCTGGTCATTAAACTAAATAATAACTTTTTTCTTCCTAACGTTAGGATTAAGCTCACTACAAGACACTTCCATTCAATTGTGCCTTATAACCCAGTGCAAAAGACATTCTATTCAAACGGACATGAAGAAAGTAAATAGACAGCCCACAAAAATAATTCATATATGTTTAATGTTTTCTCCTGATAACCAGCGTTTAGAACCCACAGCCGTACAAGACAACAATAACAATTTGAAATATTAATATTTTACACTAAATGACATTTATTTGTTTTTTTTTTGTTTTGATTTTTTTAGATATAGATATATTTGTCTAATATTGCAATTTAAGTATGACAAAATTTAAGGAAGCTTTATAAGTTTCAGAGTTTAAGAGGAGCCATATTATAAGTTAAGATGAAAGGCGGGGTTTAATCAGCATCAATTCGCCATAAACCTCGGAATTACACTTTCCACTATTAATCGATTGATTGTCTAATTCATCATCGAGAAAAACAACCAATATTATCTTGCCTAATTTCATCAATATGATCTCGATTAGGTCAATTAGGACCGCCTGATAGCAGTCCTCACTATGAATAGTAATAACGGTGTTCATTTATTTCTTGTATGTCTTTGTATATGCAACTTTGAAATATATATTGTTACCAAGTAGTATTCAATAATTATTCTAATCTTACCTTTTTTTTTTCGAAAGTTGTGATTGTTGATGTGATTAAATGAATGGGCCAGCAAAGGTCTAATATGGAATCTAAGACATTCTATTTTTATAGCAGTTCGTGAATCGTTTACATAATGCATTGCCGATTGGCATTATTATCCAATGCGAACGTTTGTACTATCCACAAAGATAATGCATATTGGGTTTCTGAACTAATCAAAGCTCGGCTTATCAAGCCCAATATCCTTTCTAGGATGAAGTTTAGTGAAATTTTCATTTGGATCATGAAACAGTACTATGAGGAGATTGAGAATTATGATTAACCACAAGACGACTGGATAGATATTTGTTGACATTTGTCTTGAAAACGATTCTTGTAGTTTGTAAGAAGAAACTTCCGCGATGTAACGTTAAACACCCTTTTTTAACGGTGTCGTTACATTTTAATGGATCTAACACGTTGTATATCCCGTCACAACAAAACAGAACGAAGGAAAAACTCGACTCACTTTCTTTTTTAAACTAAAGGCTTTATATCTAATATTTCCAAAATCGCATTTTTTTTTTCAAAATATTTAAACAGTACATTTTCGTCTTCTTTGGTCGCGTGTGACTTTTTACTTCGGCTGTGACGTCACCCACGTGTCTCGAACACGTGCCTCTTTCGTCACGTCTCGCCCACCCCTCCGAACACCCGTGTCTATTTATCTCTGCTATGACGTCACTTCCTGCAGCAGGCTTAGTCATTTGCATATCTTAATGCAATTGCTGCTGCTATCAGTGTCAGCGGCTCTGTTAAAACTGTAACGTGTTCCATGGGAAGGAAGTTCTTGGAAAGAAACTTTGTACATGGAAGTTCTGTGTGATTTTAGGTACAGAAGGAAATAAGGAGTTCTTTGCAGTGTTGGTAGAAGACGAGGTCTTGCTGAGAAGTTTTATAAAGGGAATCGTAGATTGGAGCAAAGTCGAGTATCTACCATGGAAATACCGATAGAGCAGGGAAAGATTAATAACATCTCTTCTGCATGAAACGGCCTTAATGGAAGAAAAAATATCATATCCCACTAGATGGTGAAGTTGATTTTGCACATTCTCAAAACAAGAAAGACTGATTTGGTTGCCAAAAGGTTCAGTTGTAGAAAATATTTTTTTTAGTAACCCTAGGTTTAAAAGCTATCAAGAAGGCTGAGAATACATAGAACATTAATCTATGTAATGCTATATACCCAGGATTTTGGTAAAAAAGAATGTAGTTCAATAATAAGGCCGATAGCCATTAGTCGTGTGCTCTCGTGTAATGAATGAATAGGTGAATGTAGGCTTGACATGAAATTCTTAAAGATAAACTAAAATGACCGAAACATGGGCTGAAATAACTTAAATAAATAAAAACTAATTGACTTAGAATGACTTTAATGAAGTTAAGGATGAATTGAATGACCTTAAAAATAACTGGAATTCTTCAAAAACAACTTAAATGATCTGGAGAATGACTTGAATGGCTTTGAGATCAAATGTTTGTAAAGTGGGTGATCATTTTACATTAAATTAATACAGAAAAGTGAGCCCCACTTTATATCACAATAAGTACAGCATGTAGTAAGAACAGATACTACACTTTGATCTTGGCCAAAAGGCAAAGAAAAGGGTATTTATTTGCTCCCCCACCGAGCGAATTAGGCACATGGCCGTTTTTTATGTGAGGAGGGAAGGAGAAATCGGGGCCAATTCCCGGGGAGTAGGAGAGCTGGATAATGACAATTGGTACGAAGGGTTGGTATTTATTTGCTCCCCCACCGAGAAAATTAGGCACAAGGCCGATTTTTAATGTGACAATTGGTATGAAGGTTTGCCCCTACATTGACCAAGGTCTTATATGGTGGGTTGCCCCACATATGGTCTTTGCTTGCAGTATCTGCCGAAAAAGATACCACACTTTGATCTTGGCCAAAAGGCCAAGAATAGGGTATTTATTTGCTCCCCCAGCGAGCAAATTAGGCACAAGGCCGATTTTTATGTGAGGAGTTAAGGGAAAATGAAGACCAACTCCCCGGGGAGTAGGGGAGCAGGATAGTCACAAATGGTATGAAGGGTTTCCCATACATTGACCAAGGTCTTATATGTGAGATTGGTATTTATTTTCTCCCCCACCGAGCAAATTAGGCACAAATGCGAGGAGTGAAAAGGAAATGGGGACCAACTCCCCGAGGAGTAGGGGAGCTGGATAGTGACATGAAAGGTTGCCCCTACATTGACCAATGTCTTATATGTGGGGTTGGTATTTATTTGCTTCCCCACTGAGCAAATTAGGCACAAGGCCGTTTTATTAATATGGAGAGAGAGGGATGGAGGGGAGGGAAAAGGGGACCAGCTCCCGATGGGTGGGAAATAGGAGCTGAATAGTAACAATTGGTATGAAAGGTTGCCCCTAAGGTCTTATATATGGGGTTGGTATTTATTTGCTCTCCCCAAAGCAAATTAGGCACAAGGCCGATTTTTAATGTGAGAAGTGAAGGGGAAATGGGGACCAACTCCCCGGGGAGTAGGGGAGCTGGATAGTGACAATTGGTATGAAGTGTTACCCCTTCATTGACCAAGGTCTTATATGTGGGGCTTCCCCTACATATGGTCTTTGCTTGCAGTATTTGCCGGAACAGATACTACACTTTGATCTTTATATTTAATTTATTTCGTGAAAGTGAAAATTACAATCAAAATAATTCAATGTAAAATTAAAATAAATTAAAAGCGAAATTCAAATTTACAAAACAAATTTAGGCACAAGGCCATTTAAGATCTGGGTGGGGGAGTGTTGCAGGGTCTTTGTTACTAGAGTGAAAATGGAGTCTTTGGCGACTTTACTCTTGACTGGCAACATTTACCACAATACCTCATTCACTCTGTGGGCTCTAAACTAACTAATGAAAACTCCAGCGTTTTTGCAAAAAAGAATATATTTACAATTGGTTTGTGTGTGTCTGTGTGTGTGTGTGTAACATTTTTTTAAAAATTAAAATGTGTGTGCGTGTGAAAAAAGTTCAATTCATTGGCAAATAAAAAGTTCTTGAATTTTGGAAGAAAAACAGTTCGTGTTGGGTAGTGGGGAATCTAGAAAAATATACAAAAAATAAAATTTCCTAGTGCATTGTTAGTAAGGTCCCTCCCTGAGCTAATCTAGAAAGTTAGATCACCTACTGTTTTCCGGGGCACCGAAAACAAGCGGGAGATCCTTAGTGGGGATTGGGAAGGATTCTTATCGGGTGTAGGGAGGAAAAATAAATAATCGTCAAAAACAAAAAAAAGGGGAAGATGGGGGGGTAGGCGGCGACCTTCGAGTAGAGGTTGACCAGGGGGAGATAAAACAAAGAAATTGGGGGGGGGTAGTGGTAGGTTAGCCTCAGAAGGTTCTCTAGTGCCAAAAAAACAAAAATTTGGGGAGAGGATCTCGTTTGTACCACTAGTCAAGAGGCACTTTTTATTTGTCTAACTTAGCAGGATGGGCTCCGTAGGACCCAGTACCGCATGTGCCACGCTTATGGTGGTCACACGAATTCAAACTTGGCGCCTCGTCGGATGCACAAGCTAGCGTCATGCACCCACCTCTTGTCAAAGACCACTCGAGGCAACCTCTTCAAATCGCATCTGATTTTTACCTTAAGCAGATGTTTAAAGTAGACGATCAGATCAGGATCCGGAAAAGATATCCCTTCGCGGACTCGCTTGAGGCGTGTGATCCATATGAACATCCTCGCTACTGCTAGTATCGCTAGAAAAACCATTCTTTTCTCCCTAGGCAGCGGCGGATCAATGTTCTCCACAAAATATGATTCGTCGAGTTCAAGCCAGCGCTTGGCATCGATGCGAGCTGCTACCTCATTGACGTACCCTAGGAGGGTCTTGAGCCTGCTGCAACGGAAAAAGGCATGACCGGCTGTTTCCCTCATGTCCTCGTCACAGCGCAGGCAGTAGACCAGGGTTTCTTCATTGTACAGGTTGAGTTCTTCAAGGAGGGGCAGTGCGTTCCGGACAAGTCGCCAGGTAAGGGAAAATTCCGAGTTTGTAAGAAAGTCCCGTCCCGGCGCCCAACTCCACTGGGAGCGGACCTCCTTTAACGACATCCCCGTCCGTTTCACTAGCGGTTCCTTTGTGCTACGCCCCACTAGCTCCTGATAAAGCCTGTTCCTAGACTGTTCGAGGACACTGGTCCCCGGCAACGCTCTAAGTGCGGACCGGCATTCGGCGTAGAATGTTTGTTCCCCCATCGGTCTCCGCCGATCTTCGACCGAGGGGTCAGGTGTGAGATTAGGAAACGAGCTTCCAACCGCAGGGACCCATGGAACGTCTACGTACAACAAACGCCTCAGAAAGGCCAACCTCTCTGCGTGCTTGTGACACCGGAGATCAGGCAGTCCTAAGCCTCTCTCACTCGGATTTCGAACACAGACCTCTCTGCAAACATACTACACTTTGACCTTGGCCAAAAGGCCAAGAAAAGCTTAAAAAGCTAAGAACGGCATCTATTAACAACAGTCCTTTGATCTTAACCAAAAATGCCAAACACAAAAGTGTTACAGACAGACGGACCGACCGACGGACCGACGGAGTGACTTATAGAGTCGCTTGCACGTGACTAATAAAAACCATAAGATTGTTTTAGTGGCTGTTTTTTTTCACATTAATAGAAGTTTTATCATAACTCATATTATTTCATGACGATGGTTTACGATTTAACGCTACGCAAAAAGAATAAAGTAAACGATAGTCTGAAAATGAGACCAGCCTGATCCGTCCTGTTGTTTTCGCGCTCCGGTGTTTTGTAAATCCTGATACCTCACTCCTGTCTTATATACATTAAACATCCATAGCTAGCATAATTTTGCTTGTTTCCTGGAAAGTTACTCATTTGAATTGTTTTATAATATATCTCCTCGCGTATTACTCTTCCTTAAAGGTTGGTGTTTGTTCATAAAAGTATGTGAATTCCTTTAAAACATCCGACATTAAGGACCGTCCTAATCTAGCACAAGGCTTTTTTCAATATTTAACAAAATAATGAGACAGCATTTTAGATATACTTTCATTTATTTTCCCAATGTGTATTATTAATCCTCTTCTCGAATATCCTGCGTAACAATTTTGGAAATTATTCCCCATCCAGAACCGAGAATAAAACATACGATTGTTATCTCTTCTGAGTAGCTGTCATGGGTTATCGATAAGAGAAAATAGCTGCGAACACTTCGACGGCAACACGTGAACGACTACGCATGCGTGTCCGGTTGCTTATCGGCGTCGAAGAGTTAAACTGGTTGAGGATTAAATGCTTAACCTTTATTCTCAATCGCCATCCACAATTGCTCTACGAACAAGTATCTATCTTCTTCCAAGGATTCTCTTTCCCTCCTTAAAAACAACGTTTTGTTTTCTGAAACAGATTAACGGATAATGATTTGATCTTTGTTTTCGTTTGAAACTGAATCCGTTTTCTAGTTCCGTCCACGTGTCTCAGCGAGAAGCTTTATCTGTTTGTCTGTAACATTTTAGCTTGGTTACTTGGCGTTGACCGGAAGAATGGACAATAAAACAGAAAAGTTAAATAGTGTGTGTACAATCTTTCTATTAACATTTCAATCTCTACCCCCCTCTCTCTCTCTCTATTTCCTTTCTATCTTATTCCCTTATACCTTCACCTGTTAAATGTAATACTATATCATTACACGCACCTGCTCATCTATGCTATTGAGTATGCATTACATACCAAATGTAATAGTACTTTATTAAACACACCTACTCTATATAGTATTGAGCACTTTGGGTTTAAGCATATACCACTTACCAAATGTAATATTGTATTATTACACACTTGCACTTTCTATGGTGTTAATGATTATTGGATTCAGCATATACCACTTATCGAATTTAGCAGTATCTTATGACACACTTTATCTATGGTATTGAATACTTTTGATTCGCGTATCGCAAATTCACGTGAGAGCGTATATGTAATAATGTATGAACATAGAGACTCTCTCTCTTTCACACACACACACACACACACACACACACACACACACACACACATATATATATATATATATATATATATATATATAGTAATTTATAAAATATATATGGCTATTAAGCTACACTGAATATTCCGCGTTTCATCCACTTTAGTTTAATGAAGAGTCCTAGAGTGGATGAAACGCGGAATATTCAGTGTAGCTTAATAGCCATATATATTTTATAAATTACTAACTAGCTCTACCTACGTATTGAGCATTTTTGAAGTAAATACTTAAAGTTTACGCATAAATCTATACTTTCGTATATTAATGTTATGTGAGTAAATTAAGTAGTTACTTTGGGTTAATTACGCCAAATCCGGGGTTAATTGCGTCAATTAAAAAAAGTGCTCTTTATATGCTTAGTTGCCAAAAGAACAAATTTAGCTAGTTGACACAATTACTCAAAGTACCGTCCATATATATATATATATATATATATATATATATATATATATATATATATATATATATATATATACAGTGCTCACAAAAGTTTACAATACACATTTAAAACTCAGTTTTTGTATTTCTAGCTTCCAAATGGTAATGAACTGTTTATAAACATAGAAAATGTATTGACACTAAGATAAGAACAATGGGAAGAATAAAAAATAATAATTTAACACAACGCGAAATGAAAACTCAATAATTAACAACGCAAAAGTTTACAACACGTTTACAAAATAATATCTAGTATTTTGTAGCATAACCAATATTGTTCATTACAGCATGCAGACGTTTTGAATAATCTCCTACGAACTTCTCACATGTGTCTTGTGTTATTTTATTCTATTCTTCCACACAAATTCTCTCCAATTCTGGCAGATTTGAAGGTTATTTTCTATGGACCCGTAATTTCAATTCTCATCATAAATTCTCCATAGGGGTGAGATCGGGCAATTGACTTGGTGACTTTAAAACATTTACTTTATTTTAATTAAACCAATTTTGTGTGAGTTTCGCAGTGTGTTTTGGATCGTGATCATGTCGAAAGATCCAGTCTGATTTCAATTTGAGCAACTTCACACTTCACACTTTCTTTACGGTTTTCTCCAAGATACTCCAATAAAGTGCTCCATTCATTTTTCCTTTTATTATTTCCACTTTTCCTACACCTCCTGCACTAAAACAATCCCAGATCATAATGGATCCTCCTCCAAATTTTACTGTTGGAATGGTGTTTTTTGACTGGTATTCAGTGCCTTTTTTTCTTCAAACGTTCGGTGTTTTTGGAGTGCTAAACAAGTCATTTTTGGTCTCATTTGACCAAAGCACGTTATGCCAAAACTCTAAAGACTTGCTTTCATACTCATTTGCAAAATCACGCCTAGCACGAACATGCTTTAGCTTAAGAAGGTCAGTTTTCCTTGCTGATCTAGAGAAGATGTCTTTAAGGTGAAGGGTTCTACTGATTGTGTGTTTGCTAACTTTAATTTCACTGTTTCTAAGTCCTTCTGCAGCTCTCCAAAATTAATTCTAGGCGAATTCATAACCTTCCTTGTTAATAACCTTTCAGCACGTTTGTTTATTTTTGAGGACGACCTGATCTGGCCAAAGGAAGGGTTAATTTGTGAGACTTCCAGCGCCGAATTATTGTTCCAACAGAATTCAATGGAACCATCAACTGTTTAGATATTTTTCTATAGCCCAATCCACTTTGATGAAGACTTACAATTCGTTTTCTGAGCTCTTGACCAATCTGTTTATTCTTTCCCATGATGTGGTTGCTTACAATACAGTCATTAGATAAAGAATGACGCAATACTTTTACTAATTGCTTACTTCGATGTCTATTTGTTGTGGGGCTCAGTTGGGTTCACAAGAACGACACGGGAAAACACGTAGTAGGTGGTTTACAAGTATATTAAGGAAAGGTACAAGGATATAGAGAAAGATAAAGAGAATAGTAGTAGTTGCAGATATCAGTAAGATCTCGCTCTCCGAGGTACAATATCCGTTGATATCTCGCTCCACCATACCAGCCTTAGAAGCTGATTATATAGGATCTGGACGAGTCCATTATGGGGTGAGATCCAGTCTCACAGCACTATTGCATATTCCTGAACATTTTAGAAGCTTCTACGCATTTTATCATGATAAACCATCATAAAATTATTGAGGAATCTAGGAATTGAGGAAGTTGATATGTATTGTAAACTTTTGCTGGTCACTGTAAGTTTCAATTTCCAAAAGGTTTTCACAAATATTTAGAAATTACGTAAAATATTTTACATTTTAAAATGTCTAAAAGGCTTCATAAATATTTTTCATTTCACATTCTTTTTTCATGAATATTTGATAATATATGTAAAACTGTTTTTACAACGATGGTAAATTTTTCTATTCGCAATATTTTTGTGCGTTTTTATTTTGATTTCAAATACGTTAACATTTTTTCATCGTGTTGCTCTGCAGTTTTATATTGTGATATCATACTAGACTACTTCTCTCTTTTTCTTTCTCTCTTTCTCACTCACTTCTGTGTCCTCTCGTACTTTGATGACATTATAAAACTTTTATATCACCCTTTCCTCGTTTTCTTCTTGTGACGGCATAAGATACCCCCCCCCCTCTCTCTCTCTCTCTCTCTCTCTCTCTCTCTTCTAATTCATAGCTGTTTCGTTTCTCATCTTCTTGTCCCATTAGGTGACTTCATAGATAATAATCGAAAATTGAACGTTTTAATAATGTATATAAAATCTGCATGGATTAAAATGTCATATTTAAGCGTATTTTATGACCGAGCAATGCCGGGCTAGTCATGTTATATAGCACAATTAAAAGAGCAACTAACTTCTCGCTATTTAAATTTAAATGTTAATGGTTAAAAAAAAACAACTAGCTTATGAATAATGCATCCTCCTTTTTTATGTACAACTTTTTCATAACTCGCATTGTTCACTGTATGCTTAAATTAGAAATACGTTCGTTGGTAGAAATCAAAAGAAAAACTTATGATGATTTTCGAATGACCTAATTAGATGATTACTAATTCTTTTAGTCATGCTATGATTACGATATGATCTGTCCGTATTGCATACTATATACAAAATCTACCCATTCTGTTGTAGCTTAATCCCTATCGTTTTTAATTTGAATTTAATAGGTTTTTAAAAAGTAATAACTAATTCATAAATAATCTATTCTCCCTTGAAGCTTACAACTTCGTTTCAAATTTTCAACGTTTTCTTATTGGTAAATACAAAAAAAGTCAAAGCACAAAAAATAGGTGTCGTAAATGTTATATTTTGAAATTTTAAATTCCATTTAAATGATCTAAAAATAAGCCGAAAGTATTAATAATTAACTAAAAATATCCAAATTGATATCAAAAGAGAATTCTGGGAAAAATATATTTAAAAAAATCGTAAAACACGATCGATTAACATTTTTTAATCATCAGCAGGAACTTAGTTGCCAACATAATAAACGTTCTTCTTATTTTTTTCTAAAGAATTCCATTTTTATAACTTATTTTTTTTAACATGATCTAATTTCCTGTGGTTGATCCCAACTGCAATTTGCTAATCTCTCCTTCCGATACGAAATGTTATGCTGAAGATAAATAATAAACTCATATCTGTTAATTATATTTTAAAACCAATTTTCTCCAGGGTGAACCATGTTACGTATTCGCAGTCTCAATTAGAACAATTCAATTAATATGTCATTTATTAATTCTGTGGTCTCTTTGATATTTGGTCGTAAACCAACAGTACGCCATTGATGAAAATCATTAAATCAAGAATTCATTCATTAATTACGGATTTACTTTATAAATCAAATTTAAGTTTCCACATTTCCAAATAAAATAGACTAATTCAATGTAACTGATCCGAAATCCATTAAATATGAATATCTTTTGTATATGGTTTGAAATGAACACAACCTTGTCAGTAGTGATTATTCATTTTACAATCATGAATTAAAAAGAAATATTTTTTAGTCTTAAACAAAGCATATTGCTGTTCATGTGTAAAACGTGACTGTAATTAGTATCTTATTTATAGGGACAATCTGGACACGATTGTGGCCAACAAGGTGTTTATTCGCTTTACATTTAAATTTCTGTATACTAGAACAGTAAAGAAATAGAAAATAGAGAATTTGGTTAGGCAAGCGGTTTGAGGAAAGAAACTTTCAAAGCAGAACATTTTACAGCATCTGAGAACATCTATAGTGAGAGTTAGAATATATATATATATATATATATATATATATATATAGATAGATAGATAGATAGATAGATATAAAACAACCTCCCTATATACAGTTAGATATGTGTATATGTTTACATATTTGTATTTACAGGATTAAAGTAATTAACCAATTATTATAAATGTGGAAAAACAGCTACAAGGCGTAAGCTTGAGTAAAATGGATTATATTTAGTTCAATTTTGTTTCAAACTAAGGCAGCAAAGCGGGACGGAAGCCCACAGCAAAATCCAGATAGCTTTTACCTAAGTGGCATTTTTATGTATTAGTAATCAGTTAATAAACATTTTTCAAATTTCAGTTTCTTTGTTTTTTATTGTAAACGACTTTATCGCATAATAGGGTCACAACCTCTCCTTTTAAAAATTATAATATGCCCTGGATTTCAATTCTTTATTAAGATCCCTTAAGCTTAAGCCATAAGCTTTATACATTTTCTAGAATCATATTTGATGTAATTGAATAGTAGTGTTTACGTACTAAGGAGTTACCGCTTATCAAAACCCAACGACCACTCGATGATTTGTCCTAGGAAAGAACCTTAGCTCATGGAAGTTCCGTTTAGTTTTGATTTCACAGAGCAATAAACGAACATTATTTACAGTGATTGTAGACGAGTTTTTGTTGTGAATGTTTAATAGGGTCGAAGCAAAGATTGTAGCCCAGCCAAACATTAAGCATGAAAATAACGATAGAGTAGCGAAAACTAATAATCACTCTTCTGTTAGAAAGAGGCAATATCACAAAAAAGTGGAATTTCCCACTAGATTTCGAAGTAATATAAACATAGATGGATAGTTGCATAGGTCGATTATTATAGAGAAATATGAGATAATGTGATAACTCGAAAGTGTTGAACTTACAGAGGGCGGGTCGGAAGAAGTAAAGAACTCTCCAATCTATGGACGGCACACAGTTAAGGATTAATAGTGATTAGTATGGCTATGACAACAGCATATTCTTTTCATTGTTTTCACTCTCGAGTATTTATTCGACACACTTAAACAGTTAATCAACCGAGAACCACATCACTCTATATAAAAGCATTTTAGATATCAACAGATACACACTTGAGAGTCAAAACAATGAAAAGAATATGCTGTTGTCCTTGCCCTAGTGATTAGTTACATAATACCACATTTACTCTGAAATTACCATAAAACATTCATTCTTATGCAACAGTTATAACTTTTCCTCGTTTTTAACGGAAAAAAATATCGTTTACTGTCATTTCGAAATGAAACAAATTTTACAATGCATTGATTACATTTTTTTATATGACTGATGAAAAAATTGTGATTAACAGACAGACGGACACACTCTTCATTGATATAAGACAGAGATAATGCTATATAGACCAATAGGGTGTGGAGAGTTTTATTTCCCCAATAGAAAACATGTTGGTCAACTTCATTTATAGAAGTTTAGAAACAATTCACGTGTTATAATGGTTACGGCAAGTTGCCTAAGGCTCGCTCGGAGGTGTTGAATGAATATTGAACAGATCTCTCGTTTAGACTGTGGCAATCGCTCTACAGTTCGCTCGACCAATCAAAGCAGATAGAAAATCAACAACTGAACGTCTGCGAGACGGAAGAATAGTTCATTGAATCGGCCCCAATAATAGTTTTCGCTCTGTCTGGTCGCTTTTGAAATAGACACGTCTTGGCGTTTTTGTTTATTTTTCTTTTCACCTTTTTTTTTCCTCCACGGCACGTCTCCGGCGAGAGTATTAAATCAACCCTGACTAACATTGATATAACGGCGTCAATAGTTTCAAGACTAAACATTGGCTTGAAGTTCAGATCGATACTGACGATCAGTTCTTTTCCTCAGGTTGATGCACTCAAATTCGGTTTGGGCACTTTTGACTTATGGTTGCGTGTTATCTTAGCAAATAACGATCATGTGGGGAAGAAAACAGGTATAGTATGGCCGCTTTTCGTGATACGTTTAGCGTCTGTGTTGCGGAAAGACGAGTGGAGAAATCAACTGAAAAATATATGGCTATCGGAATGGTCAATATAAACAGTTTCCAAACTTTGTAAATTATTTTATTAGTTTTGAGAATCGATTCCAGTCTTTCTTTTCATGGAAACGCAAAAATGGAAACGGTACTAAGAAGGAGGAAGATTCATGGGAGTATGTATATCCTTGTTAGGGAGATGACGACGTTAGGTTATTGCATCTCTTGCAAGGAGGTGTCCACGTCGTCCTACATACATCACGTGGTATGCCCATATTCGTCACCCATCTAGTACTGACCAGGCTCAACGTTGCTTAACTTCGGTGATCTAACGAGAACCAGCGTGTCAACGTAATTATGCATTATATATTACTTTCCCCGGGCAAATAAAAATGGGTTTGTATTCCAATATATATATTTTTTTAAGAATCTTTTTGTCCCATAAACAAGGCATATTGCAACTGAAAAGCAGGAGTTACTATGATAGGGTTTAGATTTATAGTTGTGCACAACTTATGTAGAAAGATGTTTGTCTACATACTTACATTTTTTCGTGTTGGTATGCTATGAAAAACGAGGAAAAGGATGGAATTTCATAATCGACATAATCGATAAAATTAGCTATTAGAATAGAAAAAGTTTATCTCCTATAGTGAAGGGATGGGCTTTGCTGCTATTCGAGTAACTCGAGGAATTTACGTTAGGGGTAAAACTGCTGTCAGTTTATCGGAACGTATTCTATTAAAAATTTTGTAAAAAAAAAAGCATATGGATGCAACACTGGTCATGCGACAGGAATTGGAGCTTGAGAAACAGTGCAAGATATATTAGGGTAGAATTTTTTCACTCTGTTTAATTGGTAAAGGCTAGTAATGTACTCACCTAAATGATCAGTATGATTCCTTGCATGAACGAATGGCAGTTATATATATATATGATACTGTCAGATATGAAAAGTTTTCTAGATCAGTAGAAGAATTCTAAATCCTTTGCAGCAACATAACAGCATTTCTATGTACTTATTCCACTTAATCTCCACTAAGAATCTGAAACCATAGATGTTGGACCTCGGTAAGTTTGCTATCGGCTATGATAATTGACAGATATTTAAAAAAAACTTTTCTTCTCGATTTTAATGGTTACTAGCTGGACACCCGGAGTTGCCCGGTCGTACAATACGCTTAAACATGATATTTTAATTTATGCAGATTGCGTATATATTGTTTTAGAATATTTTTTTATGTATGTCATATAACATATATGTTACGAGGAATAATTTGCCCAGTGGACTAATCCGCAAAAAATAATAAATAAATAAATAAAAAATGAAAAAAAACTAGTAATGATAATATCGTTCATCAATTTCTGCCTGTGTCTGTTTAAAATATCATGCCATCTAGTATATGGGCTTGGTGATGAATGCTCCGTGAAAAGTCACTTCTGATTGATGTTTAGTTGTAAAATATGCAAACGAAGAAATGATTTGCGGCGATTTCAAATGGTTCCTCTTCTTTTATCGCATATGGAATTCATTAATAAGAAAAAATGCAAATAAAATTGTGAAGTACATCCGGGCTTGAACAGAGGATCATTCGATTATATCTTCAGATCTCAACAATTGAACAGGGGGATCATTTGATTATATCTTCAGATGTCAATAATTCGATCATTCGATTATATCTTCAGATGTCAATAATTCCATTTTTTTAGGAAGAAATATTTTGTTAAGATTTTATTATCTCCCTTACCGGTGTAACGTATAAAAAAACCTCTGTAAAAATTCTTTTTTATCTGTAAGAAAAAAACTATTTTTAAGATCGGATTTTTTCGATTTTCGATACTTATCGGATGAATTTCTGTACAAAATTTAATATTTAAGAAAACTGCCAGACATAAAAATTTCTTCATGTCTCAGCCATTGTGGAACCTATGAGGATTTCTAAGGCAGATTTCAAAAACTAGTTTTATCAATCAATTGGTTTTTGTTAAATAAATGGCGAAATATTACTAAATATATGGATGTTACTATGTTTTTTCATATATATATATATATATATATATATATATATATATTTATATAAAATGGGTTAAGAAATTCCAACGAAAGAAAGATGTATATTTAAATAAGGGAGTAGTCACCAACAATGTGTACTTTTTAACATTATTTTATTATTCCGTGTCTTGGTTTTTCATTGGGAATTATGTTTGGATCATTGTAATAATGTTTTTAAGTCTTTGAAATCGTTTCTACGCGCGTTTCAGACGTTCTGGTATGCGTCCTCGTCAGAAATTATTTTCAAATGTGTTGGAGATGTAAAAATGGCGATTTTCGTAGTTAATTTGATGTTTTTCCAAGGGGTGGAGGCTTGTAAGTGTTTATTATTCATTGGCATGCTCAATTTTTATTACTCTTACATAAGAGCAACATCAAAATTGCAGATAACAGACACCTCTATGTTTCAAAACACGTACACACATGCAGTGGAAACAGCCTCAAAATAATGCCAATCTTCCAAACAGACAATTATTTTTATTTACTTACACAGGAAAAAAACTTCATCACCAGATTCACTCCTGAACTGAACAGAGCCTAATATCATCACACAGAAACATGAAATGCAAGGTACACTCGCGTGCACATCCATACACATACACATATACACACCCACACATAAATCAGAACCGACACATTAAAACACACACACGTGCGCGCATACAACCACACACAGACATAACATCCCTATCTCTAATACAACACACTGAACAATACCAACTCTACTTAACCTCGAAACCAACAACACTAGGAAACACCTAGAACCATAGTATAATATCTGTTCCAACACCTCGCTCCCTCCTCAGTCAGGGGAGGAGAACCCCTCATGACTGAAACAACTATCATCCCTTCTATCATCCCCCTCCCATACCTATACCCCCTCCAATGCCCCCCACCCTCTGGGGAACAAAATCTCCCACACACTAGGAAGCGATCCTGGGTCTGGCCATACCCACATGGGTAGACAAATAAATAGAAACATTAAAAAATCTGCTATACATATTTTAAATACACCCCTCTTTCTAAACAAACATAATATAAGGAATACCCGAAAAGACTAAAACGAAAAATCACAATACTAAAATCCAAGAATCCAAAAAAAAAAAATATCAAAATAGAATGAAAGCACCCCTACCCTTATTTCAGAAGAGCTAGTCCCCCTCCCCACACATACACATTAGTAACGACCTCACCTCGGACCACAGTCGCCTTCCTAAGGAAGCAAATAACCCCCAAATACTATAAAACAATATACACATTCCCAAACCAACAAAAGGAAACACACATACGCACACACACGCGGCTGTGGTCCGAGGTCGAGGTCGTTACTAATGTGTATGTGTGGGGAGGGGGGACTGGCTCTTCTGAAGTAAGGGTAGGGGTGCTTTCATTCTATTTTGATATTTATTTTTTTGTATTCTTGGATTTTAGTATTGTGATTTTTCGTTTTAGTCTTATATTATGCTTGTTTAGAAAGAGTGGTGTATATAAAATAGGGGAGTTTTTAATGTTTCTATTTATTTGTCTCCCCATGTGGGTATGGCCAGACTCAGGATCGGTTCCTAGTGTGGGGAAGATTTTGTTCCTCAGAGGGGGGCATTGGAGGGGGTGTAGGTATTGGAGGGGGATGATAGAAGGGAAGATAGTCGTTTCAGTCATGAGGGGGTTCTCCTCCCCTGACTGAGGAGGGAGCGAGGTGTAGGAACAGATATTATACTATGGTTCTAGGTGTCTCCTAGTGTTGTTGGTTTCGAGGTTAAGTAGAGTTGGTATTGTTCAGTGTGTTGTATTAGAGATAGGGGTGTTATGTCTGTGTGTGGTTGTATGCGCGCACGTGTGTGTGTTTTAATGTGTCGGTTCTGATTTATGTGTGGGTGTGTATATGTGTATGTGTATGGATGTGCACGCGAGTGTACCTTGCATTTCATGTTTCTGTGTGATGATATTAGGCTCTGTTCAGTTCAGGAGTGAATCTGGTGATGAAGTTTTTTTCCTGTGTAAGTAAATAAAAATAATTGTCTGTTTGGAAGATTGGCATTATTTTGAAGCTGTTTCCACTGCATGTGTGCACGTGTTTTGAAACATAGAGGTGTTTGTTATCTGCAATTTTGATGTTGCTCTTATGTAAGGCCACTCTATTGCTGAAATTTTTAGTGGCGCCTATGTAGGATTTGTTGCATGTTGTGCATCTTAGTGCATATACTACATTTCTGGAGGTGCAATTTAGATCCTTTTTTATTTTGAATGTTTGTGCTGGGTTTTTGAATGTGTATGTGTTACCTTCTATTATTATGTCACATACTCCACATCGCGGTTTGTTGCATTTTGTAACTCCTTTTGTAGTATGTGGGACGAGTTTTGAGGAAGTTAGGATGTGTTTTAAGTTTTTGGGTTGGCGTTTGATTTTTATTATTTTTGTTATTTTAAGTATGTTGTTAAGTTTGTCGTTCTGATTGCGGAGGATAAGGTTTTTTGTTATCTGTGTGAATAGTTCTGGGTTGTTTGTGTCGTGTGTAGAGACGTATGCTAGAATTTGTTCTTTGTTGTGTTCTTTTGGGGTTCTTAGTTGGTCTATTGGAATTTTTTCAGCCAGTTCAATACCTTTCTGTATTAGTGGTAGTGGGTATCCTCTTTTCCCCAGTGTTATTTGTAGTTCATTCAGTCTAGTTGAACGGAGGTGTCTGTCTGTTACTATGGTGCAGACTCTACGTGCTAGGGAGTAGGGTATTGATTTTAGACAGTTTTTAGGATGGTGGCTTTTGAAGTGGAGGTATTGTTGAGTGTCTGTGGGTTTGTGGTAGATGTCTGTGATTATGTTGTTGTTTTTTATTGTTACTAGGATGTCTAGGAAAGGTAGTTCTGTGGGGCTTTGTTCTAGTGTGAAGTTTATTTTTGGGTGTAGATTTTGTAGCAAAGTGTGGAGTTCTTTTATATCCCCCATGAGGTTCTCCAGAGGATAAAGCAGTCATCTAGGTATCTTTTCCAAGATTTTATGAAGAGTGTTTTTATATTGTGCCCGTACTTTTGCTCTATCCTTTCATAAAGGGTCTCTTCTAGGAAGGCGAGTGTAAGGGTGGCATATGTCGGTGCCATTTTGGTACCCATTGCTGTGCCTAGTATTTGGATGTAGTTGTCTTTATTGAATTGGAAGGAGTTGTTATTGAGGATTATGTCGATGCTATCAATCACGAATTGTTTATTGAATCTGGGGTGTAAAGTCTGTGTATGTTTGTCAGTCCAATATGCGATAGCTTCTTTTCCTAGATTGTGTGGGATATTGCTATATAGGCTGCTAGCATCGAATGTGGCTAGTATAGTCCCATCGTCTACTGTTTGTGGTAGGGAGCTAAGGAAGTGTGTGTTATCTCTTACAAAACTTCTGACTAGATTGGTGAAGGGCTGTAATAGTATATCTATTAGGTTGCTAAGTCTGCTTGTTGGGCATGATGGTCCTGCTAGTATGGGTCTGAATGTGAGGTCGTTGGGGTTTGGGGTGCTTATGTATTCCGACTTTTGTATGTTGATGGCATGTCTTACCTGGTTAGATTTGTGTATTTTGGGTAGCCCAAAGAAGATGTTTGTTTTTGTTGTGAAGTTTGTAAGGAAGTCTTTTTCTTTTTTAGTTAATGTACTATTTATGTTGTGCAGAGTTTTGTTATTTTAGATATGGTTGTGTCGTCTATGTTAGAGCTAATTGGTTTGTAATAATTTTCGTTTCCTAGTGATTCTGAAATTTTTTAATAGAAGTTCTTATTCATTATAACTACTGCACTACCTTTGTCTGCTTCCTTTATAACTAAGTTGTTATTGTGTTGGATTTTTTTAAGTGCTTGATTTTGTTTTCGTGTTAGATTACTGATGGGGTTTTTTTTGTTGGAGGTTGAGGCTCCAGAGTGTTTCAAAGAAGGTATTTAGTTCTTTTGTGTTGTTATGTTTGTTGGGGAAGTATGTTGATTTGTTCTTCACTAGAGAGTCGTCTGTTGTGTTATCACTGTCGTTAAGTATATCTATGAGTCTAAATTTGCGTTCACATTCTTTGAGGCCTTTCTTTAACTCTGCTATGTTACTTCTGGGAGTTGGGCAGAATTTGAGGCCTAGTTTTAGTACTTCAATTTCGTCCTTTGTAAGCTTCTCTGTAGATAGGTTGATGACTTTGGATTTTTTGTTGTTTAGTCTGGTGTTGTCATTTTGTGAGGGATTCCTAAAAAATGATTGTGAGGGTCGTTAGTTTCGTTGATTCGGTTGGGAGGTTGGTTGTGTCGTTTTGTGGGAATGTATCGGTTATGATGGTACCTGGGGTATTCGGATTGGTTGTGTTTGTGTGGGGGTATTTTTGGGGTCGGTTTTGTACTGTGAGGTACTGGGGGTGGGGGTTGTAAAGATTGTTTTGTGTTGGGTGGTATCTATGGGGGTGGTTTAGTTCCATTGGGTTGTTACGGTGGGGGTTGATAAGTAGGGGGATTTTTTGGTGGTTTGTGTGGGTGGGGTGGGGTAAGAGATAGTGGGTTCTTGGCTGAGTTAGGTGACGTGGTTGGTAGTCATATATATATATATATATGGTTGGTAGTAATATATATATATATATTATGGCAATGTAAAGACTAAATTTAAACTTGTTCAAAAACATTATTTATTTTAGATTGTGAAATTAAAAAATAAAAGTGAATGCGTCAGCTAACCTGTTTCGAAGCTCGTTCAACAGAGCTAAAATCGAGCGTAATTACGTTTTATAAAGAAAAGGGGGAACAATGAATCGGAGATGAAAAAGTAGGGGGGAATATATGTATAAAAAAAGGGGTGGTGGATTAATTATTAAATAGAAACTAGATTAAGCCCTAAGAGATTCTCTTTTTGTTTGCAAAGAGAAGGTCTCAGAGTCTTAATATATATAGTTTCTAGAATTTTGAGATGGTAAAGAGAGTGCGACTTGCTAAGGATGGGGAAAAAGGCCGCACTAAAATTCAAAGCACAAATACGATTATTTATAAGGGCTCTCCTATAGATGAGCCACGGGTATTGTTCAAAACGTCCGAAGGTAGGTAGTTTCCATTTCGAATTTTGGATGGAACATGTTGTTTTACCCTATTATCTAATCTTTGAGACGTTCGCCCGACGTAGCGCACACCGCAGCTACATTTAAATAAATAAATAATGGAATTGTTATGGTGGTGGGGGGGGGAAGAACGTCTTTACAAATTGAAGACAAAATGGGTTTACAAGAAAAAACAACACGGGTATTTGATGCAAAGTAACATTGTTGTACGACAGAAGAAATTTGCTTGGCAAATCTCTCACTAATGTTACCTAGCCAAGGTAGGCGTAGGAAGATAGGACATTTCTCTAGAGATGTCTGTTTAATTTTATTGAAATTATAAATTTTACTTTTGATTGTAGATTCCACGATTTGCAATGGGAAACCATTATTGCAAAGAGTCTTGGTAATAAATTTGACTTCATCATTTAATTTGTTCTCTAAACATATCATACAAGCTGTATCGATAAGGGTGTTGATAAGATTATATTTTTGTTTGGTGGGGCAAAAAGAGTCCCAACGTGTGTAAAGACCAGTGAATGTAGGTTTACGGTAGATGGAAGTCAAGAAAACGGAAGGTGTTTTACACACCAGTACATCTAGAAAATGAAGGGAAGAATTACTTTCGTTTTCTATAGTTATAGTAAATTTAGAACTGGGTGAATATTATTAAGGGATGCAAAAAAGGTATCTGCTTCCGTTTCATTGTTGAACAGACAAAAAGTGTCGTCAACATAACGAAAATAAATATCTGGTTTTTGAAAGCCAGATAAAAGACCCTTTTCTTGGAAACCTACGAAAATATTTACCAGAGCTGGTCCCAGGGGAGAACCCATCGAAACACCATCTGTCTGCCTGTACATAATGTTATTAAAACTGAATTCGACCGACACGGTGGCGAATTCCATAAATTCCAGAGAAATACTCTCAGGAATAGGGGGACTTGGGAGTTGTTACGACTACGCTTCATGTTGAGACTACGTAAGGCGTTCACGCAACAAAAAAAAAAAATTAAAAGAAATTTAAGAGAAACAAAGGAACAAAATCCTCTGACTTCGATATATTTTGCCACATAAAAGGGGATGGAATAGGCTCTTTCGAAGCTCGGAAAATGGAAAATTGACAAACAAACAACGTATGAAAGCAACAAAAACACGAACACAAGTGGTAATAAATTAATTTTATTACAAAAATAGACTATGATAATTGGGGCGTTAGATTAAATAAATAAAAAACAGATTACGTAGATGGGGAGGGAGTCTCTTACACTAATCCCTAGAAATGCTGACGAAATATCAATAAACAACAACAAAATAAAATGGCCAAATTAAGGAATCACCGATTCATCCCACGAGAAACAGATATATAGATCACGCCAGGAATGATCAAATTTACGGATGTCTTTAATGTGGAGGGTTTAACTATCTATACGCGCACCATTCGCTTCACTTCGGACGATGTGTTCATAACCCGTGGTATTTCTGTGTTGAGTTTATCCAATGTTTTGTTATTTTATTCATCCGCTCCAAGCATTTTTGTTTCGCCGTGCTCCTTCGTGTTCGCAAGCGTGTCCTCAGCTGATATTGTGAATATTATCTCCATCGACGGATATCGGATCACCTCCTTTCCTTTTTCGCTGTTCAGATGGGATTTTCCCTAATCCGTTCTCCACGGCAGCCTTGCCGAGAGATTGTAAAAGAAATGTCCCTTTTCTTTTTCACTCTCTCTCTCTCTCTCTCTATCTCTCTCTATCTATCTCTCTCACTTCTACGCACTTTGCTTGCCCTTCTCCTTTCTTTGTTCACTTTTGCCGCTTGGCCCTCGGAACTAAAGGGGGCCAGAAAGTGCGCGGACTGGATGACCTCGTCAACTCGCTGATTCATCCTTAAGGAGTGGTGCTGGTGTTGAACGTTTCCTTCAACTCTCTCCTCTTCTATCTTTCTCCTACACTCTCTCTTTTTCTCGTTATAGATTTGACCTCTTTTTCTCTCGTTACATGTTCGATCTCTCTTTATCTATCTGTTCTTTTGATTTTAAACAACAACAAAAAACGTGATACACTCTCCGTCGGCCTATAATTAAAATTTAGATTTTTTTTTAAAGCACATAATCTATATTAAGGATTATGTGACACTATATATATATATATATATATATATATATATATATATATATATATATATATAAGCTCTGTTGCCATTTTTAGCAATATTAAACGTTTTGAAACCCTGTTAATTTTATTTATATCATTGAAACGCTTTTGACATAAGTAATTTATTTCTAAAAATACACAAACAAACGTTTTTCTTTATATATATATATATATATATATATATATATATATATATATATATATATATATATATATATATGTATATATATGTGTGTGTGTGTGTACATACATATATATACACTTGTGCCCGATATTATTCATACCCCTCGGATCTTTGAGATTTCTATAAGAATATTGCTCAAACCAGAAGGTAGACAATATTAAAGGGATTTCAAACAATAAATCAAGCATAAGCATTTGATTTAAACTCAACAAATAAATAAATTATGCAAGTTTGAAACATACAAAGAAAAACAATAATGGCACTAGTTCAAAATTATTCATACCTCTCTTACTAATAGTCAATAGCATGCCCTTTATTCTTAATAACTGCCTGTAACCGTTTTGGATATTTATCAACAAGGTTTTTACAAGCATCAACACTGATTTTTGACCATTCTTCAATGCAGTAGTTCTCCAAATCCCTCAAATTTCTAGGTTTCCGCTTTTTAACCTCAGTTTTCAATATGTGCCAGAGGTTTTCGATAGGGTTCAGGTCGGGACTCTGGCTAGGCCATTCTAAAACATTAATTTGTATTATCCTCAAACCATTTCTTGACTATTTTGGCAGTATATTTTGGATCATTATCCTGCTGAAGGACCCAGTTTGGTCCTAAATGGAGCTTCTCCGCATCCTGTCTAATGTTTTTCTGGAGTATCTCCAAATATTGCTCCTTCTTCATGGTTCCATCTATCTTGACCAAACTACCTGGACTACTAGCCGAAAAGGAGCCCCAAAACATTAGGCTACCACCACCATGTTTCACCGTGGGTATGGTGTTCTTTGGTTTGTAAGCTTCTCCTTTCTTCCTCCAAACGTAAGAAGCATCCATATGGCCAAACAATTCAATTTTTGTTTCGTCAGTCCACAAAATACTTGAGGAAACGGACTCTGGAGAATTCACATGGGTCCTAGCAAACTTTAGACGTGCTGCAAGGTGTTTTCCGGTGTGCAATGGAGTCCTTCTTGGTCTTCTTCCTTTCAGACCATTTTCATGCAGAGTCCTTTGCAATGTTTGCCTTGGTATTTTTATGCCAGAAGACTCCAGATTTTCTAAAATGTCCTTAGTAGTGGTGGTTGGATTTGCATGAACACTTCTTACAATATTCCTGGTGGCTCTAGCAGACAGTTTCCTTTTCCTTCCTCTACCAATCAAGTTGTTTGTTGTGTGGTGGCTCTGGAATTTTTTGATGATGCTCTGTACTGTTGCTGTAGGGACCTGAAATTTCTTGGAAATTGACTTGTAACCTAAACCATCCTTATGTGAATTCACAATTTTAGTCCTAAGATCATTACTAAGCTCTTTTTTATTCCCCATTCTAATAATTTTTATTCTTTTATTGGTTTTCAGTTGATATCATTTTAATTTCTGAAAAATGCAAAAAACGAAATGAAATTAATCAAAGGTTGTATAAAAGCATTCAAAATAAGAATCAAACAGGAAACAAACAGTCAGAAACTCGATTAATACTGAAAAAAATAAGGGGGTATGATTATTTTTAACATTGCAGATTTTATAAATAGCTGTATATTTCTTTTATTACAAGTATCCTGAGATTTTAAAATGACGAAAATGATCAGAAGAGGTTTATTAAGAACATGTATCAATATGGACGTAAACAATAAATTCTTACAAAGTTACACCTAATAAACTCAATTTTCAAGTGGGGGGTATGAATAATATCGGGCACAAGTGTATATATATACATGGACTGATTTTTGTATATATATATATATATATATATATATATATATATATATAAGGACTAATTTTTGTGTGTATATATATATAGTCTCAAAAGTAATAAAAATTTAATAAAAGAAAATAAAGAAAGGCTGTTTAAATTTAAAGTAATATTATGTAAGTTCAACATACAACAGACGTAGCACTTACATAAGCAGACTTACTGCTAGACCAATCAAAATACCAAAAGGAAATTGAACTGTATAACAGTGATCTATCCCACAGTTTGAAATTAAATTTTCATCACAAAACACGCGAATTGTAATGGAGAAATCTTTAGAATATTCGTTCTCGTTAAATATCCAATCCACGAAAATTGTATTCGAGACTAATTATTACTCAAGAATGACGTCGACAAGTAGTTGTCAATTCAATCTATTTAGAAGACATAATTATTTTAACTCGTAAAAGTTTGACTCGTAAGAATTGATGAGTTCTGTAAATGGCGACTTTGCCAACGCAGGTCGTTTCCGTTATTATATAATGAGCTTATTAGCTTGTTTTTAATTAATTCGGAATAAGGAAAATAATGAAAAACAAACTGGCAGCATTTATAATAGTTTGTATTTAATAATTTCAGCAGAAGACGAAGAAAACAAATTACATATGACAATCGTACTATTGTCTACTCTATAAAAATAGGAATGTGTACTTGAATTCTGTTCCTTTTTAATTCCCATCATATATTTTATAATTGTTTTTCTCTGATGTGCTGTGGAGTGGAGACATCGACTATCTGCACAACGAAACACGTGCAAGACACTTATAAAAAATATATAGCCATTCGCCTAAATTTAAATATACAAATTAATAATATTAAAAAAAAATATGATTGGTGACCTATTTTTTGTTATTGGAATAAATCTCAATAGTATATATATATATATATATATATATATATATATATATATATATATATATATATATATATATATATATATATATATATATATATATATATATATATTACCACGATCCACGAGATTTACTATGCATCGGTCTGAAGACAACGCCATTACTAAATACTTGATTAATCAAAGTTTATGTCCCCAGCTTCAATTTAGAACAATTTTAGTTGACAAAAGGTCTATACTTGGACACACTACTAATAAGCAATAACTTGAAATATTACAAACATTATCAATTAAAACTAAAAAACAAACAAGTGAAGCATGCATGGTCCCCCGTGAGTGCACAGTGAACGAGGCATAAAAAAATGACTAAGTTCAGCATTTGCTGCTCCCACCATTTAGCCTCCAAACTCCCCAGGGGACGTCAAATCTTGGTAAAAATGAACCAAACGGCGCAGTTTTAGGTCTTAACTTGAGTTCTGCACCATGCAAAAAATGAAATGGCTAAGTCTATTATTTGCCGCCCTCCCATTTAGCCTCCCAAATCCCCAAGGCCTTAACATAATTAAATGTAAATTCAGCACCATGCAAAACTGCTAAATAGACATACACAACAAATTTTGGACTAATATGGTAAAATAGTCCCCAAAATTGAGTGTTTTTATTAGACCTAAACATCCCCTTGGGAACACCTAAGAGTTATCGCGAAGTATAGAAAAACAAAATTATATAGAAATCAGTTAGTTACAAGTTTTCATAAAATCTTATAAAAATCCAAAGCATCATTTTTTTAATAAGCACAAAAGTGTAATTTTAGCCATTTTAACCCAAAAGGCACCCCGAGGGGAGCAACCGGGGTTTTTCAGGAAAATCCGTTCTGTTACTTTTTACTCATATCATGTTTAATGTTTGTGCAAAAAATTTTAAACATTGGAAGCTATAGTTATTGAGAAAAGTGCGGACATACGAACGGACGAATAGACAAAGCTGAATTTACAGGTCCACCCTCTTTTTGTTGGAGGATCAAAAACAAATATCAATAAACTAAAGTGCTTGTAAAGTGACAAAAATAACTTCACGTATTTCATTAATCGATGAATTACTAACAAAATACACATGCACACACACATACACACACATGAATATATATATACACACACATACACACACACACATGAATATATATATATAATATATATAATATATACACACACACACACACACACACATGAATATATATATATAACTTTTATAAATTGTCTAGAACGAGTTTTGTTAATCATCCCTGATGATAAAACCAGACGAATATGAAAGTATTTTGACCTACAATAAATATGACGAGTACATCAACCAGTTCTAACCCGTAGAAAGAAGGATTAGAAAAAACGAAAGGATTCACGTAAAAACTAGTAGACAGGAATTGTCTATTTTTTTCAACGAAATATGCTAAAAAATAATGGTGCTTTAGTACATGCACATGCACATACACACACACACACACACACACACACACACATATATATATTTATATAAATAATGGAAAGCAATCTACGAAAGATTAATGCAAGCAACAGTAAACGTAGTCATTAGTTTTGTCTTCTCTGCGCCAGCCTCTCGAACCAAAGGTTCTCAAGTCCTTCGCCACCCTTACTCAAGGCATGCCTCCATGCTGGTCTATCTTCGGCTAGCTCCTCCCACACATTCACATCGATGCCAAGAGCGATTAGATACCGTTTGGCCATATCTTTAAAGCGCAGCACCGGACGACCGCGGTTCTTGATCCATTTGCCAGTTCGCTGTAGAGGATATCCTTAGGGAGACGGCCATCGAGCATTCCGCGCAGGTGTCCAAGCCAGCGCGATCGTCGTATCTTGAGTGTCTGGAACAAGGAGCGACTGCCGGCACGTCCTAGCACCTCTTCGTTGGTGATTCTATCCCACCAATTGATGCCCATGATATGTCGCAAGCATCGGAGATGGTAGAGGTTCAGTCTTTTCTCGTGATGAGCATACGTGGACCAAGTCTCTGCTCCATACAGTAGGATACTCAGAGCACAGCATTCGTAGATGCGGCATTTTGTGCGAGAAGTGAGGTATTCATTGAACTATGCTCTTTCACGTAGTCGGTTGAAAGTAGACGCAGCTCTACCTATGCGCGTTTGTAGCTCCTGTTCAATGGATACTCCCTTGTTGATGTTGGATCCAAGATACGCAAAGTTCTCGACAGTCTATAGTTCGTGGCCATTGATGGTGATTGTTGATGCGTCACCCTGGTGCTTCACAACTGTCCTCTTCACACTAATTACCAGTGCGAACTCCGCACAAGCAGCGCTCAATTTGTTAAGCAGCCGCTGGAGTACACTTGGGGAGTGCGAGACCAATGCCACATCGTCTGCAAACAGCAGCTCAAGTATTACGACTTTTCGAATCTTGGTTTTGGCGCGTAGACGAGACAAGTTAAAAAGTTCTCCATCAGAGCGAGTATGAAGGAACACACTGTCTTCGTCCTCGTGATTTCCAAAAGCGTGATGCAGAAGAACTGAGAAGAAGATGCCAAACAGTGTGGGAGCCAACACACAACCTTGCTTGACTCCACTGCACACGGGGAAGTTTTCAGACATGTTACGCTCGAATAAGACTGTCGCTGTCATGTAATCATGGAGCGATCTTATCAAACTAAGAAGAGTTGGTGGACAGCCCAACTTTTGTAGGATGGCAAACAGACCATCTCTAATGACCACGTGAAAAGCTTTCGTGAGGTCCACAAATGCGATATGGAGAGGTCTACGTTGTTCTCTGCATTTTGTCTGGATTTGACGAACTGAAAATATCATGTCCGTTGTTGAGCGTCCGCTGCGGAAGCAGCATTGCGATTCTGGATAAACACGGTTTGCAATCTGCTGGAGCCTTGGAAGGAGCACTCTGACAAAGACTTTGCCGGTGACACTGAGTAAAGATATACCACGGTAGTTATTGCAATCTCCTTTGTCTTCTTTCTTGAATAAAGTGACAATTTTAGCATCTATGTATATATATATATATATATATATATATATATATATATATATATATATATATATATATATATATACTAGCAAAGTACCCGTCGTTGACTGGGTTCAAAAACAACCTACAGAAAATGGACTCTGATTTATGAAAGTATGATAGGAGGGGTTGTAAAGAGATAGCTTCGAATTTGAGGTATCAAAACCAAAACATAATATGATGAAAGTAAAAATAAAATAGATAAACCCCATAAGTTATTATACCATACCTGCTCATACTGAAACACTTATCACAATATTCTGTGGATCTATATTTAAAAAAAACTTTTTAAACTTTGTGACATATTTCCATTCTATGGAGGTCAGGCGCGAACGAACACCCCATAATTTTATTATACCATATTTCTTTAAACTGAAACATAATTATCAGAGTATACTTACGCAGATAGATATGAAAAGTCATTATTAAAGTTTGTGCGTATTTCCATTCTATGGAGGCCAGGCGCGAACCCAGACCTCACAATTTTATTATACCATCCCTATTTAAGTTAAAACATACTTATCAAAGTATTCTTATGTACATCTATATACAAAACACTTGTAAACGCTGTTTCTTTAATTTTTAATTTTTTTATTTCCATACTTTGTGGACCAGGCGCGAACGCAGACCCCACAATTTTAATGAACCACCGTTCTGCCGGATCAAACATACCCATTCCTGTGTCTCGATACAGCTTCTATTATTATATGTAATCAGTTTTTTAAAATAGTCAACGATATAGAGCCTATTCGTGACCAGACACACACACACACACACATTCAGCTTTATATATATATATATATATATATATATATATATATATATATATATATATATATATATATATATATACTAGCGTAGGGCGCCCAGCTTTGTTCGGTCGTAAAATACGCTTAAATATGTTTTAATTTGTCCAGATTTCGTATATATTATTATAGAGTCGTGATTTCAAAAGTAAAAAAAATATATTTGGGTGCCATCAGCTAGAATCGAAAGAGAAAGTGTAGTATTCAAATCTGGTGACGTTACCACTATACCAACGTGACGCGTATATTTAACTGATAAAAAATAAACTCGTATATACATAAATGTATGACGATTTTTTCAATTTTGACACGTTTCTGACCACTTAAAAACTATTTTAACCATTTAAAACCCTATAAAAGCACAGTTCATGAAAAAATCCAATCAGTTTAGGCCTCCAGCACCGCTCTGCAATTTTATTTTCGGGATATATATATATGTGTGTGTGTGTGTGTGTTTGTGTGTGTGTGTGTGTGTGTCAGTGCATAGATCATCGTATAACGATTAGATCACTGTCTGACTGACGTAAATGAACATTTAAAATTAAAAATGTTTAAATTCAACGTTATTTCACGCGGTTAATGATAGCCGAATTGATACGGTCTTCGCTAATCGAGCCAGAGATGTCTCGTGTTGCGGGGTTCGACTCGTTCGACTGGTATTAATCGTGACACTCTGCACTGAAGATTCCCGAAATGATGAAACACTAGTGTCTGTAGGTATTTAGTTATTATAGTAAAAAAATAATTATGACAGCCCCTTTAAGAAATTCGTTTCTTATCGTTGAGCACTTTCAGTTGAATTAAAGTCGGTCAATTTAGCTCTTATGCATAGATCATCGTATAACGATTAGATAACTGTCTGACTGACGTAAATGAACATTTAAAATTAAAAATGCTTAAATAAACGTTATTTCACGCGGTTAATGGTAGCCGAATTGATACGGTCTCCGCTAATCGAGCCAGAGATGTCTCGTGTTGCGGGGTTCGAATCGTTCGACTGGTGTTAATCGTGGCACCCTGCACTTAAGATTCCCGAAAGGTGGAACACTAGTGTCTGTAGGTATTTAATTATTATTGAAAAAAATAATTATATATATATATATATAGATATATATATATACTAGCCGAGTTTTGCCCGGGCGTAAAATACGCTTAAATATGATATTAATATTTTAATTTGTTCAGATTCCGTATGTATTATTATAGAGTTGTGATTTCAAAAGTTTAAAAAAAAGTATTGAGGTTTCATCAGATAGAATGGAAACTGTAGCATTCAAAGCTGATGACGTTACCACTGTACCAACGTGACACGCATATAAACTGATTAAAATTATAAAATCAAAAATAAACCCAGATGAATGTATAAAATACTTAACTATGTTTTTCAATTTTGACTCATTCTT
Organism: Euprymna scolopes; assembly: GCF_053919585.1. Classification (NCBI taxonomy): domain Eukaryota; kingdom Metazoa; phylum Mollusca; class Cephalopoda; order Sepiida; family Sepiolidae; genus Euprymna; species Euprymna scolopes. Next base: position 143,881,002 of record NC_136484.1, on the reverse strand, counting down.
TTTTTTATTATTCAATTTTCACCCCAAACAAGGCACAGTGCCACTTTGAAGTATGAGGCTACTATCGAGGACATAAGTTGCAGGGGTACTATGAAGGGAGATGTGTGGCAAGATGTCTGTTCACATTACATTTGAACTTCTGCAGTACAGTTGGGAAAGCAGAATACCGGAAGCGAGTTCCAAAGTTTAGCAGTGTTGGGGAAGAAAGTATTATAGCAAAAGGCTTTCTTACACCTAGGGATCTCTACTGTGTATGGGTGGGATTTTGCTGCTTGTCGTGATCATGTCGAGGGGGCACAAGTGCTTGTAGTTCGTCAGAGCATTCACCATTAAAGTACTTGTAGAACAGGCAGAGGGATGCAACATTTCGTCGTTGGGACAGAGGCTGAAACCTGGATGACAGTTCAGGATCTATCAGGTTGGTGACTCTCTTTTGAATCCTGTCAAGAAATGAGAGACAAGTAGCAGATGCACCAGCCCAAATGTGACAACAGTACTCCATACATGAGCGAATGGTGGCCTTATAGAGGTACAGGATACTTTCAGGCGTAAGTAGTTTTCCAGCACGGTAGAGAGATCCCACCTTCTTCGCAGTAGCCTTGGCAATGCTCTCAGTGTATCTTTTCCAGTTCATGTTCGCTGTAAACGTTAGGCTGATGAGTTTAAAGGAAGTACTTTCGGGTAGTGTGTTCTTGGCCATTGCTATTGGTGGTAGAGAAAATTTCTTGTAATTATTGAAGGAAACAAGCTTAGTCTTGGCAGCATTGAATGTGACCAACCATTTTTGTCCCCATTCCACTACAGATTGGAGGTCATCCTTTAGTGTTTCTGCCATTTCCTTAGATATGTGTTCATTTGTTTTCTCCTCGTGTCTATTATAGAGCGTTGTGTCATCCGCAAATATACCAATCTCAGAGACAATTGTAACTATTTTAACTGGCTAAAGACCTATAAAAGAACGGTCTGTAAAAAATCCAATCATTTGAAGCCCCTTGCACCACCCTGCGACGTTTAGTTTCGGAGAAGATAAAATTTGAAAATATAGAGACATATCGACAGACGGACATATAGCCGTTTATGTATTAGATATATATTGCAATTATGAGGAAAAGAAAAGTTTTGATATTCGTGATTAAAAGAAAAATAGGAGGCCAGTTGAAAGGTTTCGTCCTCACTTTTCCAAAGCAGGATCGAGGATATTTTTAAAAAGCGAGATGAGACCAAAAGGGAATAATATACGTTTAATATACGTTTAAAATAAAGCGTGTTGACGGGGAGACAAAACAGGAAACGCTATATATTTAAAATAAAACTACATATGATAAGTGTACCATGATAGAATCTCCTAGAGGCTAATCACGTTCAAACCTAAGAGGCAGTCCTTCTGTTTATTAAGAAAAGGTCTCTTCAAACGAACGTTAATGATCTCCAAGATCTTTAGGCTAAAACCGGAATGAGCACGACTCAAAATGCTAAACAAGTCAATTCTGAAGTTCGTAGCACAAGATTGTTTATAAGCAAATGAGTTGCTATTAGAGACCAGGATGTGTTATTTAGAATACCCGTTGGTAGGTTCCATTGCTGATTATGCTAGGTACGTGACGTTCTCCTCCTTCACTATAGCAATAGTTGCAGTGCCGACTACGCGGGTCGAACGTCGTTAAGATTGGATTGTCGAGTTCAACATCTCATGGTAATGTGATGAGTACATCCACCAGTTCTTGCCAGTAGCAAGAAAAATTATTTAAAAAATCGAAAGGATTTACGTAAGCAGAAGCGATTTTTGGACTCTCTGCGATGATTTATGCAGTTTTTCATGCTTTTTTTTTTAAGTAACCAGTTTGAGATATTTCCTTGTTATCGTAATTTTTTAAAACTTCAGTCGGTATTTACTATGAATGTGATTACTTTCGTAGAATATTTTTGATTGTGAGTGTACACTCAGAATGTAAATAATACGAGTGTATGAAATCCACACTACGCCGCAATCTCCAAAGACATTACGTCTTATTTATGTAGTCTTTTCTTTATATGCATAGTTCTATACCTTTCTACGTAGTTCAATTTAGCTGAATACGATATTAAAAATCACTTTTTGGTACCTATGCACTTATGTTACCGGGCTGTTGGGTGTTTTGTAACTATTCTGTGCTTTCACCTAACAATTTAATAAACAAAAAAGATATTGTAAAACTTAAATTTATATATATATATATATATATATATATATATATATATATATATATATATATATATATATATATATAATCATTTTATTATATATATTTACTTGAAGGAGGGACTGACTTAGCGAGATAAAGGGTAGTTTGAATAAATTCATAATGATTTAAATTTGTAATTATAAAAAAACAACAAAACATTTTATTTTCAGTTGCGTGCACTTATGTTACCGGACTGGCGTGTTTATTATAACTATTCTCTACTTTCACCTAACAAATTAATAAGCGAAAATATACAGTAAAACATGAATTTACCTTGAAAATACCAAGTAAAAAAATAGCACGGTAACATAAGCGCCTGAGCACCACTTTAGTTTACATATTTCTTTTCCAAAGGACCGCTTGAATATACTCATATATATATATATATATATATATATATATATATATATATATATATATATATATATATATGAATATTTTGGAGGGGGTCCGAAGATTATAGTTATAGGTTATTATTAACTGGAAAATTGGTGTAAGTCCAGAATAGCACTTGTTGCGATGAACAAAAATAAACACCAACCTTCATCGTATACCTACCTGTTTTAAATAGTATTTTACAGTTTAATTAAAGTTTTACGATATCTGTTTTTATTTAATTTTTAGGGGAAAGTACAGAATAGGTACACACCACCCTCCCGACACCATGTTAAGAATGGCTTTCTAAATAACGTTGTTATTTCAGCGCTGATCAATAAGTGCATCGGTACCTTTTATTTTTGAATAAAAACAAAACTACTCAACGAGAACACGACTGTTTTTGTTTTAATAATTATTTTTTATTAAATAGTAAAAAAAAATAATGATTTAAATTGAACAGTATATATATAACTAAATAAATAAATATACACAAGAAAGAAGAAGAAAGAAAGAGGAAAGAAGTGGAAAGAAGATAATCTGTTCATCTCGATATTTTGCTATTAATATTTTTTTTTGGTTCCTACTTTTGTGTTCTATTGAAATATTTCGGGCATTAATTTATTACCAATAACAATTATTAAATTTAAATCTAATTCTACTTTCCTTATTTAGATTATAATTAATTAAATTTCTATCTATTAACTTAACGACATTAATTTATTTATTATACCATCCTAAATTATCACAATAATATAATTAAAATTATCTGACATTTTTTTTCTTTTTTCTTTTCTTTCTCCCTTGCATATTTTTCTTTTCTTTCTTATCTCTTAGCCTCTTTACTGACGTGTGTAGAGATGATAGTAGTGGGGCGGGGATATACAAGCGAGCAACGTAAGTCATAGGTTTTCTGGCCACATAAAAATTCTAGTCAAATTAAAAGTATTTTTATACCTGAATAATTAAATCTGAAACCCCTTTTTTAGCATAGACATGTAAAATCCATACTGTTTGAACCTATACACACTAGTATGTTTTAGATTTAGGCGACTATCGCACACGCATAAGAATACCTTTCTTTCTAGTCTTCTATTACTTTTATCTCGACCTTTAACCTCCTACCATTTCCCATCCATTCCTATATCTAAAAACAGATTCAAATCCGCACCCCTATCGTGTCTTATTTACATACAACGAAATCATTTGACGGAACTTCCTGATATAAACTCTTTGTGACGAGAAAGATCTGATATTTTCATCGCAAATTTTGCTTTCGTATAAACGTATAAACTGTATCGCCTAAACAGGTCACTGCTTATTGGTAACTAGCTGACCGAAACATGCTCATGACTGTGCAGGAACACATAACTGCTTATGTAAAAACAAATAAAGAATACACCCTGTTCTACTTCGGTATTGAGCACTATTGTATTAATCTCGTTAAACTCTATTAGTTACTTAACTTCTGGAAAACAATAACCCCATATATATATATATATATATATATATATATATATATATATATATATATATATATATATATATATATATATATATATATGAACAAATGATTAATAAAACATGTTAAAAGACATCTTGAAAAAGAGTTAAAAACATATTTAATTTTAAAAAGGAAGCACAAGATAAGTAGATAGTCCTTAAATAGACGCTCCATTTCATAAACTTAGCCATTTATTTGTTCCTCTGACTCGTGTTTCTTAATTTAATTCTTGGACTTTCACGTGCATATTTAAGTTGATCCAATTATTAACGCTAACTTTCGCGCTTTTTGTCTGGGTCAGTTTGACCTTGCTTTTCAAATTTAAACTTTCACCGTTTTTCCGTTTTTTTTTTTTTTTTTTTTTTAAACCTTATTTTACTTGATTCCTCCGGCCTTGGCAGACGTGTTTTAAATATTCTCTCCAGTGCTTTTTCTGTGCACATTTGAACTTTTCTTTTAATGATTTGGAACTCATTCCATTTGTGATTTTTTTCCAAGGAATTCTGCTTTTTGGATCATTTTGGACTATTTGGAACTTACCTGTTAGATTGGAAATTTTTAATTCGACCGTGTTTGGATTTTACCATTCTTGGATTTTTTACCCTTCACCGGACTATCCATTTATGTGAAATATTTTTATCATTTTTATTTTACCTCCTATTCCCCTTACCTCATCCTTTTTTTAACCAAGTAAGATCTGTGACTTATTTTTAGTTTCATTAAATAATTTTACATGCAAAATCCGATCCCGCATTCTGCTGATTCCTGCCCTCTGATGAGAAGGAGAGTATTTCTTCGAAACTCCGCGGATTAAGGACTATCTACTTATCTTGTGCTCCCTTTTTAAAATATATATATATATATATATATATATATATATATATATATATCCTTTTTAAATATATATATATATATATATATATATATATATATATATATATATATATATACATATACATATAAATTACAATAAGTTTACCAAGGTAATCAAATTGGTAAACTCAGTTTATAGTATTGATTTCAAAAGTTATATATATATATATATATATATATATATATATATATATATATATATATATATATATATATGATTTGGGTGCCATCGGCTAGAATCAAAACAAAAACATTTAACGCTCAAGCGTTTTTCGTTACTATCTGAACTAACGACAGATATATATATATACTAGCAAAGATACCCGTGCTTCGCACGGAGCTTTGTTGCGCACTCGGGTACCAAAATCTGTGGGCACCTTTCCAGTAAGTTGATGTTGTAAGAGCAACGATTGCATAAGGTGATTAACATTTTAACTACCTCTTGTAGTGACTGAAATTCAATCAGGAACTTCACAAAACATTTTCATCAAAAAGGAAGGTTACTTGATGTTACATAGTAAATTTTTCATTGAAGTAATTTTCAACTCTTGCTTAAATTTTATCTTGCACATTCAATACTAAAAACTTACCACAATCAGATCATGTCAGTTTTTCCTCATATCCATTTCTCGAACTTTTCACTGAAGAGCCTCAGGGTAAACTACATTTCTGCTGCTTTGATTTGGAGCCAGAATGTAGAGTTTTTCTGAACTTCCTGTCCGGCTGATGGAGACGTAGAACATACCGTGACTGAAGCAGTCTGATGTCAAGTCTACGCCAATGGTGTTAAATGTCTGACCTTGACTTTTGTTTATGCTCATTGCAAAACACACCTTCACAGGAAATTGGAGTCTCCGGAATTTAAATGGAAGTTCTGAGTCCGATGGAACTAAGGGGATCCTTGGCAGTAGAACGGTTTCGCCTTTGTAGGGACCACAGGAAATGGTGGCCTCAAGTACATTGGTGTGCAATCTGGTGATAACACATCTGGTTCCGTTTGTTGTTTTTGGCGGTTCCAAGGATCGAAGAATCATGATTGGCGATCCAATTTTGAGATTTAAAATGTGTGGAGGCATTCCAGATATCTACAAAGAGTTTAAAAACTCCACAGGGTAGTGAACAGCTTCATATTCATTAGTAGCCGAATCAACTGACTTGTATTGCTTTGTGTCTCCTGGAAATTCATTCATTATTGAATTGTTCAAATGATTCACATTGCTGTTTAATGGCGAAATAATAGCCCTCTCAGCAAGCCAATCCGGTGATTTTCCATTGTTTTGCAGGTCTGGGTACACTCTGTCTTTCAGTTGCTTCTGATTACCGACACATTTACCAAGCGCAGTTGGAATCTTAATTGTGTCAGGTGAAGAAGTGATAGGAAACTGACCATTACCGATTTGGAGAAGCAATTTTGAGAAGTCTGCTGTAGCTGTGTTATCAGAGATATAGGCTCTCATATTAGTAGTCAGTCTCTTCACTATAACGTGCCTCCAGAGATAGGATTGTTTCAAACTTGCATTGACAATGTTAGCCCTTGTGCGATTTTTAACCACTGGGAGGATTTGACGGAAATCACCGCAAAATAAGGTTGGAATGCCACCCATGGGATTCTTGTTTCCTGTGATGTCTTGCAGTGTTCGGTCAATTGCTTCATAAGCACTCTTGTGCGTCATTGGAGCTTCGTCTACAATGATTGCAGAGGTGTCTCTAATTACATTTGCCAAGGCTGAGTTACCAGTAATTTTGCAAACTGGCTGATCCATTCGATGAGTATCCAAGGGTACTTTAAAAGTGCTGTGAAGAGTGCGGCCACCTTGTAGTAGAGTAGCAGCAATGCCACTGGATGCTGTTGCAAGCACAATCTTTCTCATGGATCTAATCTTTGCAAGGATCAAATTGATTACAAAAGTCTTGCCCGTACCACCTGGAGCATCAAGAAACATCATGTTTTTGTTCATTTCACCTTGTGCTTCCAACATTGCCATGAATGAATTGTAAACTTCTCTTTGAGAATCGGTCAGTTTTTCTTGCATATTTTTTGCTTGTAGGGAAAGTTCTTCAAGATTATAAGTAACTTCACGTTGATACTCTCTCGCGAGTCTTTCATCTCTCCCTTGCGTTGGTGCAGGTAATCCATAGCTTGCCAATGGTTGACCGCACATAAGGAGAACTTTTTCTTCAATTAGACAAAGAGTTTTATTGTAGATGTCCTCATTAAAATCTGCTTCTGGATTGTTAACTTCTTGCCTGTATCTGTGAAGAATGTCTTCAGATATTACATCACGAAAAGCCATCCAGATCTCAAGAGGATTTCTTGGCTCACAGGCTGTTAAAATTATCACAAATAGGCTTCGCAAATTTGAAGGTGATTGAGTGGCACTTGCCTCTCCTACTGCTTGATGCAAGTGATGGTCATTTTCTAGAAGGCCTCGAGCAAGGCACGCTGCTCTGTATGTTTCAAACACCTGACCATTGTATGCTCGCAAATTTTGAAATGAAGTTGGACCAGCAACCTCATTGAGCAACAGGCGTAAGAAATAACACTCCCCTGCTTTTGGACTAATCGTGTAGATTCTCCCAATGCATGGTGCCTTCCATACATCATCATTTTCAGCACCTTCAACTTGTACCCAACGCATTCTTCTCATCCATTTCTTTGTCGATTTGTTCCAAGTGTAAAACTCAGGGACTTCTACGTATTTGAGACCCCTTGCAAAGTCATCCTCATGGCAGAGTTGAAAAAATGGTGTCAAAGTTGTGCCAGGCGGTGGACCTTGGGCTCGTTCCAGAGCAGTATCAGCTGAGAACATGACATGCTGCCCATTTTCAAGATGAACAGAAAGTTGTACAATTGGGGGGAAATGTTCATGGATGGGATGTTCCAATATCCTCCAGGCCGCCTCTGAACTGCCGACATACCTTGCATTCTGGAACTGCTGGATCTCATCCACAATGTGACTTTGTACTTGGCCTTGTTGGTTAGCTGCTCCATCAGTTCTTTGTAGTTCAAACACTGCTTGATCACATCCTTTATTCACGTATTTGAGGACATATTTGATGCTTTGGATCGAGCTGCAAATTTCTACGTTAATGTGAGCGTTGAACTGCTGAAGGAGGACCTTGTTGTACGGAACAATCCACTGGTTTGTTATTTCTTGATTAACATACCTACCATTTCTCTTAATCCTTATTGTACCAGTCTGGCTTCCATCTTCTGGTTTTCTTCGCCTGTACTTGGGGTAAGAGTCTTGGCCTTGCTCGGTACACTGAAGAAATTCTTTTGGGTATTTTTTGGAACATTTGTTGTCAATCGTACATGGACAATTTGGATTAAATGGTCCACAAGGTCCATGCACCATATGTGCCATCACTTTAGCATGAAGATCAGGATCTTCCTCTTTGTCAGGGATCTCTGCAGATATGCAGAGATCCATTTTTTCTGGTAGAAGTTTGTCCTCTGGGGCCTGCCAGGTGAGGATGTGTGCATGCGGCAGTCCTCTTTTTTGATATTCAATACTGTACAGGAAAGCCCTCAACCTGCCAAATCCTCCCTTTTTAATAAATTCAAGTAACTTTTTTAGCTTCTGCCTGAAAACCCTGGCAACAATATCTGGACGATCCTGAGGGTCTTGCCCTTGAAGACAATTTTCTGTAATTTCTGTCCACTTTGGATTTGTTGTGAACGTGATGAAGAGGTCGGCTCGGCCCATTCGCCGAACATATGCCATGGCATCACTTTGACGCTCAAACATGTATCGAGGGCCTCCTGTATAAGTTGCCGGAAGAACAACTCGTTGACCAAACTGTTCTGGATTCCCATCCTCCCTAAGAATTGAATCTCTCAAGTTGCTATAATTGTCAGCTCTCAGGGTCTGTTGCTCACGCCTCAGGAACTGTAAACGTTCTGTTTCAATCTTGCAGTACACATCCACCAGCCATTGTTGAAATAGCCTTCGGTACCAGAGAAAATAGTTTCCAGGCCGAGTCATTAAATGGTACGAATAAAATTGCTGTTGGGTAACTTTTCGCCCATTGGATGCCTTCATGTAGATGTTGTAAGATGGAGAACCATAGGGGTACATTAACGGGTACATTAAAGTATCGTAGAGGGGATGTAGTTCGGAGATCCATTTTAATGTATCATTTCTAAAACGCAAGACAATATCCCGGTTAGCTGTTGGTTCATTCTCCATTAATATTCCAATCTCATACGTTGTTGTTGGAGCATTGAATCGCCGTGGATGCTCTTCTTGCGGCCTTCGGTCTTCCCTTATGACAACTTTATGTTCTACCAAGTGTTCTTCTTCAATCCTCTCCTTTGTTGTTTTCAGCTGACAAATGAAGCTGTTGTTCTCATGTAAAAATTCAGTCAGACTTTGGAGAATGTCTCTATTGAGTCTACTGTCACGTCCCCGATTATGTAGTTCCTCTTCCAGACTATCCAAGAAGTAGACTTGAATAAACTTTGCTGTTTCATCTTCAGGTGGTAAAAGACTCCCAATCTGGTGGCAAACCTGGCCTCGAATTCTAAAAGAAGGATTCCACCCATGTACTGCCACAATTTTGTGACCAAATGATGTCATTGCAAAACAATTGTTATAACTGCGTAGATTTTGCAGAAAATCTTTAGAGATGGGACCATTGCCGGAGAGCAAATCTTGAAGCAACTGAGGCAGTGGTGGAAAGCTATCAAGCACAACTTTGCCAGAAGAACAACAACAACCAGGGGTTTCTCCTTTAAATTTTACAGCTGAGCAATGTTGACATACTTTGTCCATTTTTCCTATATCAGCTGTAGTGAGAGAGTCATTTTTGTTGTAGAGCAATCCTTTTCTATTGCAGTGTTCTATTTCATGGTGTCTCAAAGCAGTCATTCGTTGTCTAGCTGCCTCGTTTTCTGTCAATTGCTGGGGCAAAGTCATACTCTCTCTCCATGCAGCCTCTCGTTGTTGCCCTTGGTATAGGCGAAAGCTTCGTTGGGTTTCCGATTCATTCTGATGTCGTTGAGCCACTCTCAACTGACCTTGTGTACGTCTACTTACCTCATATAATTCATTCGATCGTAATATTGCTTCTCTTTCCAGTGCATATCTTTGCCTTTCTTGAATTTCATCTTGTGATGAATTTAACCGCCTTACAGCATGTCTAGTTCTGTCAGCTTCACGTTGGGTTTCTCTTTCCAAATCTGACAGTCTTGCTCTCCTTTCTCTTTGACGTATCCTGTTAAGTTCTAGACGTCTTTCTCTATCTGAATTGTTTTCATTGGAGCGAACTGCAGCAACTCTTAGTCTATTAGCTTCCAATCTTTCCATTCTTTCTTCCTCACTTTCGTTTCTACTTCGTTTGGGTGGCATAATTTCGGTTTTAAACGGAATTGTTTAACGATATTAATGATTGTAAATTAATTAAGCGTAAAGGAAATGTATACTAACTGAAATGGACGAACTATAAATAATATTTCTGAATAGTACAATTATAAACAATTATATTGTACCTATTTACTATGCCTCCCCACGGGACAGAGTTAGACACCAGGGTCGTTTTTTAACGTGGAGAAAAGGTACAAAAATAAAAATTGTCTCAGTCGTGAAGGATTTCTCCTCCACCGAAAGAGAACAAGAAAATGAAGTGCAGCATCTGAAGAACAGATACTACACTTTGATCTTGACCAAAAGGAATGAATAAAAGCGACCTACGTGTGACTCATTACTTCCGGGTGTAAACGTCACAGTCTAAAAGTAATAATTAAAAAAAAAAAGTAAATGTAAAATAAATGTAATACCAACTTAGGTTAACTAAGTAAACAGTACAATTAAAACAGTTCTATTAAAACAAATAATTACTAAGATCTAGGTAATTGTTAGTCTCATTGTTATGGTTTTAAAGAAAAAATGTGTAAAAAAAGTTCTGCTTTTGTGAGTACGTGTATTTCTTTTAAATTACATAACCTTTTTATTTTATTATTTATATCTCTTTTAAATTTATATATTTTGTTAGTAAACTGGAAGAAATTCAGTTGAATAAAACCTTGTTCGTGTTCTTTACGTTAAACTCATATTTTTATAAAAGGTTCATCCGGTTTAAAGAAAGCACTAAGTTTAAATAAGACTGGAAATAACTAATTCAATATATAAATAGAAAAATGAAATAAATATAAGCTTTAAGTCTTAAGATAGTAATAATCAAAATGTAATAAATTATTTGTAGTTCAAATCTATGATAAGACAGGCTTTCGAAATAGGCTCGACCAGAAAGATTAAATTGGAACGAAATTATAATCTCCGTGCCATTTTCAAAACAACCCCACAAAAGTAACGGTATCCTGCAGTTGGTTAAAATGACAACGTTGGTTGTAAGAAAAATGTAAAAGAAAATGCGCTTATCTGTTTATTTTGACCTGTTTTATTTAATTAAAAAAAAATTGGCTATAACTGGAAGAGAGCGTTATGTTTTGGGGGTTGTTTAAAAAATAGAATGGAAATAAAGTTAGTTCCGTTTTAATTGTCTTTAATTGCGGCAAGCGCTAACAAAATCGAAAAATCACTGTTTACATTCGAAATGTTAACTTTTATAGGTTTACAGGTTTGCTGACAATTATTTTACTAAATTGATTTTTTTCATTTAAAAATAAAATTATTTCTTTTTTAATAAAGTTTTATTTTAAAATATTTGTTTTTGTTTATTTATATAAAATTACGATAGTTGAATTGTATTCTTTCAATAATATTGGCAAGTAAAATATAAAAGATTAAAACGGAACGAAATTGAAATTTCCATTACATTTTCAATACAATCCCAAAACATAAAGCTTTGCTCGCCAATGAATTGTTTTGATAATATACGTAAAGTGAAATAAATCGAATATAAAATTAAATGAAAATATATTAAATAATTAAATGTTAAATAGATTTTGTAAATAGTACAGTTGAAATGATTAGAATATTTCCAATATGTAATAAGGTCGAGGTAATTAGTTAAAGAGATTTAATATAATGTGATATGCAAATGAGCATAAGTCATTCGATATGGGGGTGGTTTGTAGACTAGTATATAAAGAAATTAGGCCTAGATTCTTATGTCTCCTATAACAGAAACATCCTAAAATGGGTTCTAATGTTTCTCTACCAGGAGAGATCTTACCTCCTTTATATTTCGTTGATGATGGAGAGCTATACACACAGACAGAAACACACGAACCCTATTACTTTATAAAAATATAGATATATATATATATATATTAAAACTTTTAAAAAATTACGGATTTTACGTATAAATGTATATTTGCGCATGCGTAGATGATACACGTTTTGTAAACTTACACCTGCCAAGTCCAAGTTTTTTTTATTTTATCGTTTTAGCATTTATTTTTATCGGATAAGATCTAAATCTAATTTGTTCCACATGTCTAAATCTCATATATCCATATATATATTTCAAGTCTGAAAAAAAAAAAGAAACAAAACTGATAGTTATGTTAAAAAAGACACCGTTCCTCACACAGACAGACAAAGTCACTTAAACACACACACACACACACACACACACACACATTAGGTTGACAAAAAGCTCTTGTGAACTTGTTAATTTTGATTTCAAACTGGCCTGGGTGCCCGGCGTTACCTGTGTGTGTGGAGGTGTGTGTAAGGGTGTTGGCTGAGCAAAAAAAAAAAAAAAAAAAAAAAAGAGTGGTAGTAAGCAAACAGGCTCGAACTCGTACCGCGAAGAAGGAAAAAAGCGTGAAAAAAAAACTTGACGTCTTTGTCTTTGCGTCCATCGCCAAACAGGAAGTAGCGATGACTTAAATTTAGGCTAGTTAATCGAAAAAAAGGGATGACTTTCAAAAATATTGGCGAAAATGTGACCCCTCGTTGTAGAAAAGTGCCGAATTGAGGGTGAAAGAATTAATGTTTTTTGCCAATTTTTTATATTTGTTGTCCGAAGGGTCGAGCTTCAAAACGATATCGATATCGTGGAAACTCGTCGCATCTGTTGAAAGTTTTACGCAGACATACATACATGCATACATACATACATACATACATACATACATTTAAACAGACAGGTGAGATTTATATTATAGACTTGCGTGGGTGCTCAGCGTTGCCCAGGTGTCTGTAGGTGTGTGTTGAGCAAAAAAAAAAGTTGTAGTAGGCAGGCAGGCAGGCTCGAACCTATGACGCGAAGGCGAAAAAGAAAATAGAGATGTGTGTAAGGGTGTTTGTTGAGCAAAAAAGAAAAAAGGAAATTTGCGAGCGCCAAAAAAATGTGGTAGTAGGTAGGCAGGCTCGAACCCGTACCTTGAAAGAGGAAAAGAAAGTGAAAAAAAAACTTGACGCGTTAGCTGTTGCACCCATCGCCAAACTGGAAGTGACGTAGGATTAAATTAAGGTTAGACAATCGAAAACAGGTGATCACTTTCGAAAATATCTGCGAAAAAAAGCGACCGCTCCCTGTAGAAAAGTGCCCAGTTGAGGGCGTAGGGATTTATATTTTGGGCCAATTTTTCGATATTTGTCACCCAAAGGGTTAAGCTACAAAATGATACCGATCTCATGAAAATCTGTTGCCGCTGTCGAAAGTTTTTGCGAGACATGCGTAGATACATTTAAACAAACAGGTGAGATTTATATTATAGAAGATGATATATTTTCAAATAAATTTTCGTTATAATATCTACTTTATATATCATTTGAAGAGCGTTTTCCGCTCTATCTTATTGTCTAAATTACAATCGTTTTAAAACATTTATGCCTTCTTTAATGGATGTTGAATACAAGATGGAAAAAGAGCAAATCCGCACAATTTTCTTACTTCAATTCAAGCAAGGCCGAGAATCTGCTGAAGCATCTCGCGACATCAACGAAGCGTTTAACCCAGGAACCACTACTGAACGCACAGCACAATGGGGATTTAAGAAATTTCATGGCGCGACGAAATTCTTGAAGATGATGAGTGTAATGGTTGGCCATCGGTTGTTGAGAGCGATCAATTAAGAGCTTTAGCCGAAACCAATCCACGCACAATGTTCGAGAACTTGCATCTGAATTAGACCTAACGTATACGACGATTTCCAACAACTTGAGAGAGAGTGGAAAGACAAAAAAAAAATGATAAATGGGTGCATCACGAATTGGACGACAACCAAAATAAACGCCGTTATGAAGTGTCATATTCCGTTCTTTTACGCAACAAGAACGACCTGTTTCTCGACAGGGTTGTGACTTTCGATGAAAAGTGGGTTCTTTTCAACAACCAGCGACGCTCAGCTCAGTGGTTTGACGCCAACGAAGCTCTACAATATTGCACTAAAAGAAGGCCATGCTGACTGTTTGGTTGTCTGCGACCGGCCTCATCCATTACTGTTTTTTTTTTAATGAAGGCGAACCCATTACGGTGAAGTACTATCAACAAATGGATGAAATGCATCAGAAACTTCGACAATAGAAAAAGTTAAATTCTTTTCCACAAGAATTCCGGACTGCACGTTACTAAAGCGACCGTTGCACGAAGTTGCACGAATTAGGCTACGAAACTATGCTTCATCCGTCATGTTCTTCAGACCTCTCACCTACCGACTACCTTTTTATCAAACATCTCGGCACTTTTCTGCGTGAGAAATGCTTCACAAACCTAAGCAATATAAAAAAAACGCCTTCAGCGACTTCATCGTCACCAGAATGCAAGATTTTTACGTTACTAGCATAAATAGCGTTGACAAAAGTGTGCTTTATATATATATATATATATATATATATATATATATATATATATATATATATATGCTTTCTCTTTCGCACGCGCGTACATTTGTAAAGGAAAAGGTGCGAATGTATCAATTTATTATTTTTTTCTACTTATTTCTCCATATCATATTAAATACCTCCCGCTAAACGTGTTTCAGGTATCCTGAAGCTTCTCAGGCAGTGATTGATTTGATTTTTGTGTATTGTGTAATATGTTTCCTGCAAATATTAATATCTTTTGCAAAGATACCCTTAAAAAAATGAAAGATTGTTTTCAATTACATTTGCACCATGAACTTGAAAAACATGTATAAAAGTATTGTCAGCATGTGCCGTCACCTATTAACATGCAATAGTCATAATCGTTATCATACTTGCTTGTTTTATCGCGTATATGCTCCAAAACAACTTGACAGAATCGCAACACACTTCCTATTAAGAAGTCAGTAGATTACATGATAAAAAGCAGGTTTCTAATACTGTAACTTTTACTAAGAAACACTTGTAAGCACGAAACCTATTTGTCAGAATTGAGACACATTTAGTATGAAGAAACCTGGGAATGCTGATTCTATTATAGGAAATTGAGTTTACACAACTGACTACTACTACTGCTACCACCCTAGCCACAACCACCACCACCTATGATAATAATAATAATAATAATAATAATGATGATGATGATGATGATGATGATGATGATGATGATGATGATGATGAAAAAAAAAAAAAAAAGAATGTCTAACAAAGATTATTGGTCTTCATTTGGGATTTGGGTCGCACCGAGCCTTATCAAGAATCTATTCTTCTTCGCCGCTTTCTATTGAACGTCTGGTTAGAGCTTTCTCTTCTGTTTTCCCATTCTCCCTGACACTTAATGACTATTTGATGTGGCAATCTATGCCGACCTCACGATATTTATGGGAGGAGGGGCGTAGTTAACTTTATTATTATTATTATTATTATTATTATTATTATTATTATTATTATTATTATTATTATTATTATTGGCTCACATGGAGCTTTCACACAAGTCAACAAACGATCTGATTGGAAACCTGTGGTGTTCTCTGGAGGCTGAGTGACAACAAGTCTCCCAAGACGTCCAGTTCTCTCCACTTCTTTCGATAGCATTTGCAAATGAATTTGCATCATCGCAACAGCCTCTTACCATTGATTTCTCGCCGGCAGTGGCCATTGGTTTATACTGGAATTTGAGTGGCACTAAGCCTTCCCAAAGTCCCAGTTCTCTTTGCGCTTGTCCAACCGAGGTCTGGCTGGCGCTCTCTTCTCAATCTTTCAATTCTTCTTGACCCTTCTCAGCTCTTTGGTGCCACTTTTTTATTGGGGGGTGGTGAAACAATGGGGGGGATGCATGATGGGGGTGTAGAACTTGTAGATATACAGCTTCAGTGTTCTTCATTCCCTGTAACGCTTATTCGTTATATGGTCTTCTTGTATTATTCTTCGCATTCAATTATTTCATTTAATATTTCGGTCGTTTTCATTATTGTTAGTCGTTGTACTTTTACAGTTATTCCTCTGATTCCAATTTCTGACATTCTTTTTTCGAAGTTTTTTGGAATTGTTCCTAGTGCTCCTACTATTATCGGTACTATTTTGATTTTCTTCATCATCCAAATCCCTTTTAACACTCTGGCTAGCTCTGTGTATTTGCTTCGTTTCTCCTTTTCTTTCATACTCACCCTGTGGTCAGCTGGGATAGCAAAGTCTACGATTTGACAGGATTTTTTTTCTTGTTAATTATTACGACATCTGGTCTTCTTGCTTGGACGGGTTTGTCGGTCTGTATGTCCATGTCCCATAGGATTTTGTGGTTCTCGTTTTCGAGTGCTGTTGCGGGGTTATCCTTGTACCATTTGTCTGCACGGTCAAAATGCAGTCGTTTGCACAATTCCCAGTGCACCGCCCTCCCCACTTGGTCATGCCTGTTTTTGTATTCCTTTTGGGCCAGTTTGCTGCATTCACTTACTATATGGTTTATCGTTTCGTCTCTTTGTCCACAGAGTCTTCATTTACTGTTTTTTTTGTGTTTTATCGATTCTTGCTTTGAAATGGTTGGTTCTTATCGAGTTATCTTGTGCTGCATTTCTTCTTCTTCTTCTTCTTCTTCTTCTTCTTCTTCTTATTATTATTATTATTATTTCTCGGCTCCTAAACTATTGGTTATAATTACACTGAGCATAAAGAGTCTTAGCAATGCTGGACACAATACAATTAAGAATATTGTAATAAATAAAACTATCACCTGGTGCGAGATCTTAAGTCGATGTTTAGATAACCACAATGATTTGAAACGGATTCGGTTTTAACTATGCAAATCGATTATATGGCCTGTAATCCACATCGTACATCTCGAAGATTGACGAACCGAAAACATCAAACAATTTAGCTTAATTTGAGACTTAAACGGATTACTCAAGCCAGGCTATAGAGCAATGTTTAATTATCTTAAACAAAAGAAGCACGTGTTTGATCTTATCTAGAGTTTATCTCCATAATTGTCTCGTTAGGTTATTCATACGATAGTATTATTGCCGTCCCCTGACGATAGCAATTCTGTCTCAGAATTCAAAATTAATTGCATTATGTTGGCCAATGAGCATTTAAATAGACAAATAAATATACGTTGTAAAGTTTCGGTTATTATTTGACGCCAGATTTGATTAACCGCTGTCGGATAGTATGAAGATATGGCACAAATCCTGAAAATTAACGAAATAATAACGGACGAGAGCTAGTTCACTCTGGCCATAGAAGAAATGTCTGAGCAGCTCCGATGACATTTCCTGTTAGGGGCACCTAAAATGGATGCTGATAAACTAATCCCTTATCAAAAAGATAAAGCCGTGTGGAGTTCTGCACCCGAGACTTCAAAGAACCCTACCTCATCTCGATACTGTATGGAAGCTAATATCGCAATGTCTCACCCTGTTGGACTGATTATCGAAGATGTATCATCAATTTGTAAGTATCCCTTTTCAGACTAACCGATTACTGCTTATAAAGAGCACAATGACAGGAGATAAGTGTTACTGAGTTTGTCGCTTTTGCTTGAGATAAGCCCTGCCATTGACTAATAGAAACATCATGAACAAATGAAAGGAAATAACAATGAATCTGATTGGCTGGCTAACAAGGCTAAACACCACGTGTTTATATAAAACACCCGGTAAAACGAATCCCATTCATTTTAAATTACGATTCTTTAATATGATGAAACGTGGATACTGTTGTGTTGGTTAATTGCTATAAATATATTTTCATAACTAACTAAATCTACTCTATTGGACACTGTTGAAGGAAATAGTGAAAATCAATACATTAAATATTATATATGATAACATTTAATATATATGTGTGTGCGCGCGTGCGTGCATGTTTGAATAAGGTATGAAGTGCAATAAATTAGTTTCATCTTGGAAAAGAAATAAACTAGCTGATACTGAGTTAATCAAAAATCTTGGTAGTTAAGGAAATGATTAAATGATGTGTGACTGCAACTTTCTTATTGAAGCATTTTGTTTCTTGGAGATGTTTGCGAAAAGCAATCAAGAATTGCAGATTATTAAAGAATCTGAAATTAAGACATCCACGTTATTTACATCTTTTAGGCATCGAATTATTCCTTCTCGTCATGTTTACAAGTTCCGCTCATTACACTGCAATGCCAGAAGATTCATTATGAGCGAAATTCTCGGAAAAAACATCGATTATATTTCATGCATCGCCATAAAATTTTATTTATTTTCAGTATTTATTTCTTCTACATTGCTCAATACATTTATTTCTACAATGCGCAATACATTTATTTCTACAATGCGCAATACATTTATTTCTACAATGCTCAATACATTTATTTCTACAATGCTCAATACATTTATTTCTACAATGCTCAATACATTTATTTCTACAATGCTCAATACATATATTTCTACAATGCTCAATATATTTATTTCTACAATGCGCAATACATTTATTTCTACAATGCTCAATACATATATTTCTACAATGCTCAATACATTTATTTCTACAATGCTAAATACATTTATTTCTACAATGCTCAATACATTTATTTCTATAATGCTCAATACATTTATTTCTACAATGCTCAATACATTTATTTCTATAATGCTCAATACATTTATTTCTATAATGCTAAATACATTTATTTCTATAATGCTCAATACATTTATTTCTACAATGCTCAATACATTTATTTCTATAATGCTCAATACATTTATTTCTACAATGCTAAATACATTTATTTCTATAATGCTCAATACATATATTTCTACAATGCTCAATACATTTATTTCTACAATGCTAAATACATTTATTTCTACAATGCTCAATACATTTATTTCTATAATGCTCAATACATTTATTTCTACAATGCTCAATACATTTATTTCTATAATGCTCAATACATTTATTTCTACAATGCTAAATACATTTATTTCTACAATGCTCAATACATTATTTCTATAATGCTCAATACATTTATTTCTACAATGCTCAATACATTTATTTCTACAATGCTCAATACATTTATTTCTACAATGCTAAATACATTTATTTCTACAATGCTCAATACATTTATTTCTATAATGCTCAATACATTTATTTCTACAATGCTAAATACATTTATTTCTATAATGCTCAATACATATATTTCTACAATGCTCAATACATTTATTTCTACAATGCTAAATACATTTATTTCTACAATGCTCAATACATTTATTTCTATAATGCTCAATACATTTATTTCTACAATGCTCAATACATTTATTTCTATAATGCTCAATACATTTATTTCTACAATGCTAAATACATTTATTTCTACAATGCTCAATACATTTATTTCTATAATGCTCAATACATTTATTTCTACAATGCTAAATACATTTATTTCTATAATGCTCAATACATATATTTCTACAATGCTCAATACATTTATTTCTACAATGCTAAATACATTTATTTCTACAATGCTCAATACATTATTTCTATAATGCTCAATACATTTATTTCTACAATGCTCAATACATTTATTTCTACAATGCTCAATACATTTATTTCTACAATGCTAAATACATTTATTTCTACAATGCTCAATACATTTATTTCTATAATGCTCAATACATTTATTTCTACAATGCTAAATACATTTATTTCTATAATGCTCAATACATATATTTCTACAATGCTCAATACATTTATTTCTACAATGCTAAATACATTTATTTCTACAATGCTCAATACATTTATTTCTATAATGCTCAATACATTTATTTCTACAATGCTCAATACATTTATTTCTATAATGCTCAATACATTTATTTCTACAATGCTAAATACATTTATTTCTACAATGCTCAATACATTTATTTCTACAATGCTCAATACATTTATTTCTACAATGCTCAATACATTTATTTCTACAATGCTCAATACATTTATTTCTACAATGCTCAATACATTTATTTCTATAATGCTCAATACATTTATTTCTATAATGCTAAATACATTTATTTCTATAATGCTCAATACATTTATTTCTACAATGCTCAATACATTTATTCTATAATGCTCAATACATTTATTTCTATAATGCTCAATACATTTATTTCTACAATGCTCAATACATTTATTTCTACAATGCTCAATACATTTATTTCTACAATGCTCAATACATTTATTTCTATAATGCTCAATACATTAATTTCTACAATGCTCAATACATTTATTTCTACAATGCTCAATACATTTATTTCTACAATGCTCAATACATTTATTTCTACAATGCTCAATACATTTATTTCTATAATGCTCAATACATTTATTTCTATAATGCTAAATACATTTATTTCTATAATGCTCAATACATTTATTTCTACAATGCTCAATACATTTATTCTATAATGCTCAATACATTTATTTCTATAATGCTCAATACATTTATTTCTATAATGCTCAATACAGTTATTTCTACAATGCTCAATACATTTATTTCTACAATGCTCAATACATTTATTTCTACAATGCTCAATACATTTATTTCTACAATGCTCAATACATTTATTTCTACAATGCTCAATACATTTATTTCTACAATGCTCAATACATTTATTTCTACAATGCTCAATACATTTATTTCTACAATGCTAAATACATTTATTTCTACAATGCTCAATACATTTATTTCTACAATGCTAAATACATTTATTTCTACAATGCTCAATACATTTATTTCTACAATGCTCAATACATTTATTTCTACAATGCTAAATACATTTATTTCTACAATTCTAAATACATTTATTTCTACAATGCTCAATACATTTATTTCTACAATGCTCAATACATTTATTTCTATAATGCTCAATACATTTATTTCTATAATGCTAAATACATTTATTTATATAATGCTCAATACCTTTATTTCTATAATGCTCAATACATTTATTTCTATAATGCTAAATAAATTTATTTCTACAATGCTCAATACATTTATTTCTACAGTGCTCAATACATTTATTTCTATAATGCTAAATACATTTATTTCTATAATGCTAAATACATTTATTTCTACAATGCTCAATACATTTATTTCTACAATGCTCAATACATTTATTTCTACAATGCTAAATACATTTATTTCTACAATGCTCAATACATTCATTTCTATAATGCTAAATACATTTATTTCTATAATGCTAAATACATTTATTTCTACAATGCTCAATACATTTATTTATACAATGCTCAATACATTTATTTCTATAATGCTCAGTACATTTATTTCTACAATGCTCAATACATTTATTTATACAATGCTCAATACATTTATTTATACAATGCTCAATACATTTATTTCTATAATGCTAATAACATTTATTTCTACAATGCTCAATACATTTATTTCTACAATGCTCAATACATTTATTTCTACAATGCTCAATACATTTATTTCTACAATGCTCAATACATTTATTTATACAATGCTCAATACATTTATTTCTACAATGCTCAATACATTTATTTATACAATGCTCAATACATTTATTTCTACAATGCTCAATACATTTATTTCTATAATGCTAAATACATTTATTTCTATAATGCTCAATACATTTATTTCTACAATGCTCAATACATTTATTTCTACAATGCGCAATAAATTTATTTCTACAATGCTCAATACATTTATTTATACAATGCTAAATAAATTTATTTCTATAATGCTAAATACATTTATTTCTACAATGCTCAATACATTTATTTCTACAATGCTCAATACATTTATTTATACAATGCTAAATACATTTATTTCTATAATGCTCAATACATTTATTTCTACAATGCTAAATACATTTATTTCTACAATGCTCAATACATTTATTTCTACAATGCTAAATAAATTTATTTATACAATGCTCAATACATTTATTTCTATAATGCTCAATACATTTATTTCTACAATGCTCAATACATTTATTTATACAATGCTCAATACATTTATTTATACAATGCTCAATACATTTATTTCTATAATGCTAATAACATTTATTTCTACAATGCTCAATACATTTATTTCTACAATGCTCAATACATTTATTTCTACAATGCTCAATACATTTATTTCTACAATGCTCAATACATTTATTTATACAATGCTCAATACATTTATTTATACAATGCTCAATACATTTATTTCTACAATGCTCAATACATTTATTTATACAATGCTCAATACATTTATTTATACAATGCTCAATACATTTATTTCTATAATGCTAAATACATTTATTTCTACAATGCTCAATACATTTATTTCTACAATGCTCAATACATTTATTTCTACAATGCTAAATACATTTATTTATACAATGCTCAATACATTTATTTCTACAATGCTCAATACATTTATTTATACAATGCTCAATACATTTATTTCTACAATGCTCAATACATTTATTTCTACAATGCTAAATACATTTATTTCTACAATGCTCAATACATTCATTTCTATAATGTTAAATACATTTTTTTCTATAATGCTAAATACATTTATTTCTACAATGCTCAATACATTTATTTCTACAATGCTCAATACATTTATTTCTATAATGCTCAATACATTTATTTCTATAATGCTAAATACATTTATTTCTATAATGCTCAATACATTTATTTCTACAATGCTCAATACATTTATTTCTACAATGCTAAATACATTTATTTCTATAATGCTCAATACATTTATTTCTACAATGCTCAATACATTTATTTCTACAATGCTCAATACATTTATTTCTATAATGCTCAATACATTTATTTCTATAATGCTAAATACATTTATTTCTACAATGCTCAATACATTTATTTCTACAATGCTCAATACATTTATTTCTATAATGCTAAATACATTTATTTCTACAATGCTCAATACATTTATTTCTATAATGCTCAATACATGTATTTCTACAATGCTCAATACATTTATTTCTATAATGCTCAATACATTTATTTCTACAATGCTCAATACATTTATTTCTACAATGCTCAATACATTTATTTCTACAATGCTCAATACATTTATTTCTACAATGCTTAATACATTTATTTCTACAATGCTCAATACATTTATTTCTACAATGCTCAATACATTTATTTCTACAATGCTGAACACATTTATTTCTACAATGCTCAATACATTTATTTCTATAATGCTAAATACATTTATTTCTATAATGCTAAATACATTTATTTCTACAATGCTCAATACATTTATTTCTACAATGCTCAATACATTTATTTCTACAATGCTCAATACATTTATTTCTATAATTCTCAATACATTTATTTCTATAATGCTAAATACATTTATTTCTACAATGCTCAATACATTTTTTCTACAATGCTCAATACATTTATTTCTATAATGCTCAATACATTTATTTCTACAATGCTCAATACATTTATTTCTATAATGCTCAATACATTTATTTCTATAATGCTAAATACATTTATTTCTACAATGCTCAATACATTTATTTATACAATGCTCAATACATTTATTTATACAATGCTCAATACATTTATTTATACAATGCTAAATAAATTTATTTCTATAATGCTCAATACATTTATTTCTACAATGCTAAATACATTTATTTCTACAATGCTCAATACAATTATTTCTACAATGCTAAATAAATTTATTTATACAATGCTCAATACATTTATTTCTACAATGCTCAATACATTTATTTCTACAATGCTCAATACATTTATTTATACAATGCTCAATACATTTGATTATACAATGCTCAATACATTTATTTCTATAATGCTCAATACATTTATTTCTACAATGCTCAATACATTTATTTCTACAATGCTCAATACATTTATTTCTACAATGCTCAATACATTTATTTCTACAATGCTCAATACATTTATTTCTACAAGATTCAATACATTTATTTCTACAATGCTCAATACATTTATTTCTACAATGCTCAATACATTTATTTCTACAATGCTCAATACATTATTTATACAATGCTCAATACATTTATTTCTACAATGCTCAATACATTTATTTATACAATGCTCAATACATTTATTTATACAATGCTCAATACATTTATTTCTATAATGCTAAATACATTTATTTCTACAATGCTCAATACATTTATTTCTACAATGCTCAATACATTTATTTCTACAATGCTCAATACATTTATTTATACAATGCTCAATACATTTATTTCTACAATGCTCAATACATTTATTTCTACAATGCTCAATACATTTATTTCTACAATGCTCAATACATTTATTTCTACAATGCTAAATACATTTATTTCTACAATGCCTCAATACATTCATTTCTATAATGCTAAATACATTTATTTCTATAATGCTAAATACATTTATTTCTACAATGCTCAATACATTTATTTCTACAATGCTCAATACATTTATTTCTATAATGCTCAATACATTTATTTCTGTAATGCTAAATACATTTATTTCTATAATGCTCAATACATTTATTTCTACAATGCTCAATATATTTATTTCTACAATGCTAAATACATTTATTTCTACAATGCTCAATACATTTATTTCTACAATGCTAAATACATTTATTTCTACAATGCTCAATACATTTATTTCTACAATGCTCAATACATTTATTTCTATAATGCTAAATACATTTATTTCTATAATGCTAAATACATTTATTTCTACAATGCTCAATACATTTATTTCTACAATGCTAAATACATTTATTTCTACAATGCTCAATACATTTATTTCTATAATGCTCAATACATTTATTTCTATAATGCTAAATACATTTATTTCTATAATGCTCAATACATTTATTTCTACAATGCTCAATACATTTATTTCTATAATGCTCAATACATTTATTTCTATAATGCTAAATACATTTATTTCTACAATGCTCAATACATTTATTTCTATAATGCTCAATACATGTATTTCTACAATGCTCAATACATTTATTTCTATAATGCTCAATACATTTATTTCTACAATGCTCAATACATTTATTTCTACAATGCTCAATACATTTATTTCTACAATGCTCAATACATTTATTTCTACAATGCTTAATACATTTATTTCTACAATGCTCAATACATTTATTTCTACAATGCTCAATACATTTATTTCTACAATGCTGAACACATTTATTTCTACAATGCTCAATACATTTATTTCTATAATGCTAAATACATTTATTTCTATAATGCTAAATACATTTATTTCTACAATGCTCAATACATTTATTTCTACAATGCTCAATACATTTATTTCTACAATGCTCAATACATTTATTTCTATAATTCTCAATACATTTATTTCTATAATGCTAAATACATTTATTTCTACAATGCTCAATACATTTTTTCTACAATGCTCAATACATTTATTTCTATAATGCTAAATACATTTATAGCTATAATGCTCAATAAATTTATTTCTACAATGCTCAATACATTTATTTCTACAATGCGCAATAAATTTATTTCTACAATGCTCAATACATTTATTTATACAATGCTAAATAAATTTATTTCTATAATGCTAAATACATTTATTTCTACAATGCTCAACACATTTATTTCTACAATGCTCAATACATTTATTTCTACAATGCTCAATACATTTATTTCTACAATGCTCAATACATTTATTTCTATAATGCTCAATACATTTATTTCTATAATGCTCAATACATATATTTCTACAATGCTCAATACATTTATTTCTACAATGCTCAATACATTTATTTCTACAATGCTCAATACATTTATTTCTACAATGCTAAATACATTTATTTCTACAATGCTCAATACATTTATTTCTACAATGCTAAATACATTTATTTCTATAATGCTCAATACATTTATTTCTATAATGCTAAATACATTTATTTCTATAATGCTCAATACATTTATTTCTACAATGCTCAATACATTTATTTCTACAATGCTCAATACATTTATTTCTACAATGCTAAATACATTTGTTTCTATAATGCTCAATACATTTATTTCTACAATGCTCAATACATTTATTTCTACAATGCTCAATACATTTATTTATACAATGCTCAATACATTTATTTATACAATGCTCAATAAATTTATTTCTACAATGCTCAATACATTTATTTATACAATGCTCAATACATTTATTTCTACAATGCTCAATACATTTATTTCTACAATGCTAAATACATTTATTTCTACAATGCTCAATACATTTATTTCTACAATGCTCAATACATTTTTTTCTACAATGCTCAATACATTTATTTCTACAATGCTCAATACATTTATTTCTACAATGCTAAATACATTTATTTCTACAATGCTCAATATATGTATTTCTACAATGCTAAATACATATATTTCTACAATGCTCAATAAATTTATTTCTATAATGCTCAAGACATTTATTTCTATAATGCTCAGTACATTAATTTCTCAATGCTAAATAAATGTATTCTGTAATGCCCAATACATTTATTTCTACAATGCTCAATACATTTATTTCTATAATTCTAAATAAACTTATTTCTATAATGCTCAAGACATTTATTTCTACAATGCTCAATACATTTATTTCTACAATGCTCAATACATTTATTTCTACAATGCTAAATACATTTATTTCTACAATGCTCAATACATTTATTTCTATAATGCTCAATACATTTATTTCTATAATGCTAAATACATTTATTTCTATAATGCTCAATACATTTATTTCTACAATGCTCAATACATTTATTTCTATAATGCTCAATACATTTATTTCTATAATGCTAAATACATTTATTTCTACAATGCTCAATACATTTATTTCTATAATGCTCAATACATGTATTTCTACAATGCTCAATACATTTATTTCTATAATGCTCAATACATTTATTTCTACAATGCTCAATACATTTATTTCTACAATGCTCAATACATTTATTTCTACAATGCTCAATACATTTATTTCTACAATGCTTAATACATTTATTTCTACAATGCTCAATACATTTATTTCTACAATGCTCAATACATTTATTTCTACAATGCTGAACACATTTATTTCTACAATGCTCAATACATTTATTTCTATAATGCTAAATACATTTATTTCTATAATGCTAAATACATTTATTTCTACAATGCTCAATACATTTATTTCTACAATGCTCAATACATTTATTTCTACAATGCTCAATACATTTATTTCTATAATTCTCAATACATTTATTTCTATAATGCTAAATACATTTATTTCTACAATGCTCAATACATTTTTTCTACAATGCTCAATACATTTATTTCTATAATGCTAAATACATTTATAGCTATAATGCTCAATAAATTTATTTCTACAATGCTCAATACATTTATTTCTACAATGCGCAATAAATTTATTTCTACAATGCTCAATACATTTATTTATACAATGCTAAATAAATTTATTTCTATAATGCTAAATACATTTATTTCTACAATGCTCAACACATTTATTTCTACAATGCTCAATACATTTATTTCTACAATGCTCAATACATTTATTTCTACAATGCTCAATACATTTATTTCTATAATGCTCAATACATTTATTTCTATAATGCTCAATACATATATTTCTACAATGCTCAATACATTTATTTCTACAATGCTCAATACATTTATTTCTACAATGCTCAATACATTTATTTCTACAATGCTAAATACATTTATTTCTACAATGCTCAATACATTTATTTCTACAATGCTAAATACATTTATTTCTATAATGCTCAATACATTTATTTCTATAATGCTAAATACATTTATTTCTATAATGCTCAATACATTTATTTCTACAATGCTCAATACATTTATTTCTACAATGCTCAATACATTTATTTCTACAATGCTAAATACATTTGTTTCTATAATGCTCAATACATTTATTTCTACAATGCTCAATACATTTATTTCTACAATGCTCAATACATTTATTTATACAATGCTCAATACATTTATTTATACAATGCTCAATAAATTTATTTCTACAATGCTCAATACATTTATTTATACAATGCTCAATACATTTATTTCTACAATGCTCAATACATTTATTTCTACAATGCTAAATACATTTATTTCTACAATGCTCAATACATTTATTTCTACAATGCTCAATACATTTTTTTCTACAATGCTCAATACATTTATTTCTACAATGCTCAATACATTTATTTCTACAATGCTAAATACATTTATTTCTACAATGCTCAATATATGTATTTCTACAATGCTAAATACATATATTTCTACAATGCTCAATAAATTTATTTCTATAATGCTCAAGACATTTATTTCTATAATGCTCAGTACATTAATTTCTCAATGCTAAATAAATGTATTCTGTAATGCCCAATACATTTATTTCTACAATGCTCAATACATTTATTTCTATAATTCTAAATAAACTTATTTCTATAATGCTCAAGACATTTATTTCTACAATGCTCAATACATTTATTTCTACAATGCTAAATAAATTTTTTTCTATAATGCTCAATACATTTATTTCTGTAATGCTCAATACATTTATTTCTACCATGCTCAATACATTTATTTCTACAATGCTCAATACATTTATTTCTACAATGCTCAAGACATTTATTTCTATAATGCTCAATGCATTTATTTTTACAATACTCAATACATTTCTTTCTACAATGCTCAATACATTTATTTCTACAATGCTCAATGCATTTATTTCTACAACGCTCAATACATTTATTTCTATAATGTTCAATACATTTATTTCTATAATGCTCAATACATTTATTTCTATAATGCTCAATACATTTATTTCTACAATGCTCACTACATTTATTTCTACAATGCTCAATACATTTTTTTCTACAATGCTCAATACATTTATTTCTACAATGCTAAATACATTTATTTCTATAATGCTCAAGACATTTATTCCAATAAATCTCAATACATTTATTTCTGTAATGTTCAATACATTTATTTCAATAATGCTCAAGACATTTACTTCAATAATGCTCAAGACATTTATTTAAATAATGCTCAAGACATTTATTTCAATAATGGTCAATACATTTATTTCTACAATGCTCAATACATTTATTTCTACAATGCTCGAGACATTTATTTCTATAATGCTAATTACATTTATTTCTACAATGCTCAATACATTTATTTCTATAATGCTCAAGACATTTATTTCTATCATGCTCAATACATTTATTTCTACAATGCTCAATACATTTATTTCTATAATGCGCAATACATTTATTTCTACAATGCTCAATACATTTATTTCTACAATGCGCAATACATTTATTTCTACAATGCTCAATACATTTATTTCTACAATGCTCAATACATTTATTTCTACAATGCTCAATACATTTATTTCTACAATGCTCAATACATTTATTTCTACAATGCGCAATACATTTATTTCTACAGTGCTCAATACATTTATTTCTACAATGCTCAATACATTTATTTCTACAATGCTCAATACATTTATTTCTATAATGCTCAATACATTTATTTCTATAATGCTCAATACATTTATTTCTACAATGCGCAATACATTTATTTCTACAATGCGCAATACATTTATTTCTACAATGCTCAATACATTTATTTCTACAATGCGCAATACATTTATTTCTACAATGCTCAATACATTTATTTCTACAATGCTCAATACATTTATTTCTACAATGCGCAATACATTTATTTCTACAATGCTCAATACATTTATTTCTACAATGCTCAATACATTTATTTCTACAATGCTCAATACATTTATTTCTACAATGCTCAATACATTTATTTCTACAATGCGCAACACATTTATTTCTACAATGCTCACTACATTTATTTCTACAATGCGCAATACATTTATTTCTACAATGCTCAATACATTTATTTCTACAATGCTCAATACATTTATTTCTACAATGCTTAATACATTTATTTCTACAATGCTCAATACATTTATTTCTACAATGCTCAATACATTTATTTCTACAATGCTCAATACATTTATTTCTACAATGCTCAATACATTTATTTCTACAATGCTCAATACATTTATTTCTACAATGCTCAATACATTTATTTCTACAATGCGCAATAAATTTATTTCTACAATGCTCAATACATTTATTTCTAAAATGCTAAATACATTTATTTCTACAATGCTCAATACATTTATTTCTACAATGCTCAATACATTTATTTATACAATGCTAAATAAATTTAGTTTTATAATGCTCAATACATTTATTTCTACAATGCTCAATACATTAATTTCTACAATGCTCAATACATTTATTTCTACAATGCTCAATACATTTATTTCTACAATGTTTAATAAATGTATTTCTATAATGCTCAAGACATTTATTTCTATAATGCTCAATACATTTATTTCTCAATGCTAAATAAATTTATTCTATAATGCTCAAGACATTTATTTCTACAATGCTCAATACATTTATTTCTACAATGCTAAATAAATTTATTTCTATAATGCTCAAGACATTTATTTATACAATGCTCAATACATTTATTTCTACAATGCTCAATACATTTATTTCTATAATGCTCAATACATTTTTTTCTATAATGCTCAATACATTTATTTCTCAATGCTAAATACATTTATTTCTACAATTCTCAATACATTTATTTCTACAATGCTCAATACATTTATTTCTAAAATGCTCAATACATTTATTTCTCAATGCTCAATACATTTATTTCTACAATGCTAAATACATTTATTTCTACAATGCTCAATACATTTATTTCTCAATGCTCAATACATTTATTTCTACAATGCTCAATACATTTATTTCTCAATGCTCAATACATTTATTTCTACAATGCTCAATACATTTATTTCTACAATGCTCAATACATGTATTTCTACAATGCTCAATACATTTATTTCTATAATGCTCAATACATTTATTTCTACAATGCTAAATGCATTTATTTCTACAATGCTCCATACATTTATTTCTAAAATGCTCAATACATTTATTTCTACAATGCTCAATACATTTATTTCTACAATGCTCAATACATTTATTTCTCAATGCTCAATACATTTATTTCTATAATGCTACATACATTTATTTCTACAATGCTCAATACATTTATTTCTATAATGCTCAATACATTTATTTCTCAATGCTCAATACATTTATTTCTACAATGCTCAATACATTTATTTCTACAATGCTCAATACATTTATTTCTACAATGCTCAATACATTTATTTCTCAATGCTCAATACATTTATTTCTACAATGCTCAATACATTTATTTCTACAATGCTCAATACATTTATTTCTACAATGCTCAATACATGTATTTCTACAAAGCTCAATACATTTATTTCTACAATGCTCAATACATTAATTTCTCAATGCTCAATATATTTATTTCTACAATGCTAAATACATTTATTTCTACAATGCTCAATACATTTATTTCTCAATGCTCAATACATTTTTTCTACAATGCTCAATACATTTATTTCTCAATGCTCAATACATTTATTTCTACAATGCTCAATACATTTAATTCTACAATGCTCAATACATGTATTTGTACAATGCTCAATACATTTATTTCTATAATGCTCAATACATTTATTTCTACAATGCTCAATACATTTATTTCTACAATGCTCAATACATTTATTTCTATAATGCTCAATACATTTATTTCTACAATGCTCAATACATTTATTTCTACAATGCTCAATACATTTATTTCTCAATGCTCAATACATTTATTTTTATAATGCTCAATACATTTATTTCTACAATGCTCAATACATTTATTTCTACAATGCTCAATACATGTATTTCTACAATGCTAAATACATTTATTTCTACAATGCTCAGCACATTTGTTTCTACAATGCTCAATACATTTATTTCTATAATGCTCACTACATTTATTTCTACAATGCTCAATACATTTATTTCTAAAATGCTCAATACATGTATTTCTACAATGCTAAATACATTTATTTCTACAATGCTCAATACATTTATTTCTACAATGCTCAATACATTTATTTCTACAATGCTAAATAAATTTATTTCTATAATGCTCAAGACATTTGTTTCTATAATGCTCAATACATTTATGACTCAATGCTCAATACATTTATTTCTACAATGCTCAATACATTTATTTCTACAATGCTCAATACATTTATTTTTACAATGCTAAATACATTTATTTATACAATGCTCAATACATGTATTTCTACAATGCTAAATACATTTATTTCTACAATGCTCAATACATTTATTTCTATAATGCTAAATAAATTTATTTCTATAATGCTCAATACATTTATTTCTACAATGCTAAATACATTTATTTCTACAATGCTAAATAAATTTATTTCTATAATGCTCAAGACATTTATTTCTATAATGCTCAATACATTTATTACTCAATGCTCAATACATTTTTTCTACAATGCTCAATACATTTATTTCTACAATGCTCAATACATGTATTTCTACAATGCTCAATACATTTATTTCTACAATGCTCAATACATTTATTTCTATAATGCTCAAGACATTTATTTCTATAAGGCTCAATGCATTTATTTCTACAATACTCAATACATTTATTTCTACAATGCTCAATACATTTATTTCTACAATGCTCAATACATTTATTTCTACATTGCTCAATACATGTATTTCTACAATGCTCAATACATTTATTTCTACAATGCTAAATACATTTATTTCTACAATGCTCAATACATTTATTTCTATAATGCTCAAGACATTTATTTATACAATGCTCAATACATTTATTTCTACAATGCTCAATACATTTATTTCTACAATGCTCAATACATGTATTTCTACAATGCTCAATACATTGTTTTAAACAATGCTCAATACATTTATTTCTACAATGCTCAATACATTTATTTCTATAATTCTCAAGACATTTATTTCTATAAGGCTCAATGCATTTATTTCTACAATACTCAATACATATATTTCTACAATGCTCAATAAATTTATTTCTACAATGCTAAATACATTTATTTCTACAATGCTCAATACATTTATTTCTACAATGCTCAATACATTTATTTCTACAATGCTCAATACATATATTTCTACAATGCTCAATAAATTTATTTCTACAATGCTCAATACATGTATTTCTACAATGCTAAATACATTTATTTCTACAATGCTCAATGCATTTATTTCTACAACGCAATACATTTATTTCTATAATGTTCAATACATTTATTTCTATAATGCTCAATACATTTATTTCTATAATGCTCAATACATTTATTTCTACAATGCTCAATACATTTATTTCTACAATGCACAATACATTTAATTCTACAATGCTCAATACATTTATTTCTACAATGCTCAATACATTTATTTCTATAATGCTCAAGACATTAATTTCAATAATGCTCAATACATTTATTTCTATAATGCTCAATACATTTATTTCTATAATGCTCAAGACATTTATTTCAATAATGCTCAAGACATTTATTTCAATAATGCTCAAGACATTTATTTCAATAATGCTCAATACATTTATTTCTACAATGCTCAAGACATTTATTTCTACAATGCTCGAGACATTTATTTCTATAATGCTAAATACATTTATTTCTACAATGCTCAATAAATTTATTTCTATAATGCTCAAGACATTTATTTCTATAATGCTCAATACGTTTATTTCTACAATGCTCAATACATTTATTTCTACAATGCTCAATACATTTATTTCTATAATGCTCAATACATGTATTTCTACAATGCTTAATACATGTATTTCTACAATGCTAAATACATTTATTTCTACAATGCTCAATACATTTATTTCTATAATGCTGAATACATTTATTTCTACAATGCTCAATACATTTATTTCTACAATGCTCAATACATGTATTTCTACAATGCTCAATACATTTATTTCTATAATGCTCAATACATTTATTTCTACAATGCTCAATACATTTATTTCTACAATGCTCAATACATTTATTTCTATAATGCTCAATACATTTATTTCTACAATGCTAAATACATTTATTTAAACAATGCTCAATACATTTATTTCAACAATGCTCAATACATTTATTTCTACAATGCTCAATACATTTATTTCTACAATGCTCAATACATTTATTTCTACAATGCTAAATACATTTATTTCTACAATGCTCAATACATTTATTTCTACAATGCTCAATACATTTATTTTTATAATACTCAATACATGTATTTCTATAATGCTCAATACATTTATTTCTACAATGCTTAATACATGTATTTCTACAATGCTAAATACATTTATTTCTACAATGCTCAATACATTTATTTCAACAATGCTAAATACATTTATTTCTACAATGCTCAATACATTTATTTCTACAATGCTAAATACATTTATTTCTACAATGCTAAATACATTTATTTCTACAATGCTCAATACATTTATTTCTATAATGCTCAATACATTTATTTCTACAATGCTCAATACATTTATTTCTACAATGCTCAATACATTTATTTCTACAATGCTCAATACATTTATTTCTATAATGCTCAATACATTTATTTCTACAATGCTCAATACATTTATTTCTATAATGCTCAATACATTTATTTCTACAATGCTCAATACATTTATTTCTACAATGCTCAATACATTTATTTCTATAATGCTCAATACATTTATTTCTACAATGCTAAATACATTTTTTCTACAATGCTCAATACATTTATTTCTACAATGCTCAATACATTTATTTCTACAATGCTCAATACATTTATTTTTATAATGCTCAATACATGTATTTCTATAATGCTCAATACATTTATTTCTACAATGCTCAATACATGTATTTCTACAATGCTCAATACATTTATTTCTATAATGCTCAATATATTTATTACTACAATGCTCAATACATTTATTTCTATAATGCTCAATACATAAGCAGAGCCAGGTAATAAGTTATGAAAACATGTATTGAAGTCGACATTTTAATTTTACAATAAACCATTTACATGAAATCCCTTTACTGAAAACACAATTAACAAAAACCGTTTAAATGAAATTCTGCAATTATTTTATTTAGCGTAAAGATGCTGTTATAAGGCGACAATCTGCCTTAACTATCCGCCAACCAGGGCGATAACACAGTTTCAGTAGCTCAAGACGGTACTATCACTCCTAGTCCTACGAAGCAACTTCTGCCACAGTGCAGCGTATAACCCCCCCAAAAAAAACCTGATCAACAAGGTGGAATTATAACGTCTGTTTATGTTGAAGTCTTTTTGCTCTCCATCAAATCCAGCTTGATACATGTTGAGCTGTGTTCTTAAAACGATCAATGGTAACTTTCAGATTGCGACCCGTGATTCCTATTTTTGTAAGAAACAGAATGATAGAGTGTCCTAGAAATCCACGACAACCAACCTCAATAGGAATCACATGGCATTTCTTAACCTTTTCCACGCAGCTTGCAAGCCTTCGGCACGTAGTGTCTCATATCGGTTTTTCCCGTTCGTGAGTCTCCTCCTAGTTTTCCTCCCGGGGGATGGTCAATATATGTATATATAAGAATAATTAAAAAAGCATGTGCAGAGAACACACACACACACACATATATATATATATATATATATATATATATATATATATATATATATATAGATATATGTATATATACTTAATGGGTCAAAACAATTGTACGCATGTATAATTTCAGCTGAAACGTTTTTTTTTTTGCAATCAGTATACAAAAAGTGTATCTGTTCCTGGTGAAGTTGTATATTATAAAAACATTTATAGCTCTAATAGTGTACTATCGAGCTATCTTTTCGAATTCCAATTAATATTTTTCATTTGAGAAAAAAGGATTTCACATTTCAAACATTTTCAAATGTTTTATTTGCATGTTACTTCTGCAAAGTTATTATGTAAATAAAGATTAAACATTGATGAATATACGCGTTATTTTGATTTGTTTCCTTAAAAAATGCTTCCGAACACCTCGAAGAACCTCAGCAGTCCACACACTATTGAAAAATACTAGACATCAGTCTTTTGTATCTCAGTACAAACCAATCAGTCTCCTGTGCGTCATGAGTAAGTTGTTTAAGTCTGTGATAAATACAGAAGTTGTCAACCACCTTGACTAAATCAACGTACTCAGTCACATGCAATACGATTTCCGTTCTGCGATATCAACATCTGATGCGCTGACGGTTATATTATGACAAAGTTGGTTTAGCAGGAGAAGCTAACATTTCTCACAAAACGTCCTGGGAACGGTAACCAATTTACGTTTGCTGGAAGGGAGTTACCTGGTTGACGACTTTAGACCCCGTCAGTGTTAACAAACAGTATTCCAGAAAAAAATAAAACATATCTCAGTCTGTTGAATTTATTCTCTTTGTTATCGTTCATTTCTGGTTTCAATGGTGATAGTTGTGAGGAGACTTGGAGAATTTCTTGGTGTTTATCTACCAGACTCCGTTTGTATTTTTCTAGAAATCAATGAGTGGAGGCATACCGGGAATTCGGGTTTAGTTTTTTTTCCCTAGTGGCTCTCCACTCTCAGAGGACGACTTTTTGAAGTTGGGTTCCTCTGGCTGGAATCGCTGCAGACACCGTCTCGATGTTTAAGGCAGATCAAACAACAGTTCTTGATATACCTTAGGTATTTGATGGGGTTTTGCATAAAGGTTTACTTCACAAGATTTCCAACTACGAAATAACTGGAAAGCATCCATCAAATCTTATCTCTTATCATCCATCAAATCTTATCTCTCCGATAGGTTTATTAAAGTAGTCGTTGAAGGGTAGAAATCCGAAGCTCACAGTAATAACACTGGCGCAACTCACAGATCTGTCTTGTACCCGACTCTTTTTATCTTCATCAAAGATCTCTCAAATCATGTTCTGAGATTATTTATCTAGTTTTTGCAGACGATACTATCATCTATGGCAATACTTCAAAAGACGGAATAACCAAAATCTGTTCGACTTTCTCTCGTTCGACCTTGAGATCACGTTTTTTGAGGTGCAATCTAGTTTTTTTTAAATTTTGAATGTTTGTAGGTTCGTGAATGTGTATGTGTTTCCCTCGAATATTATGTTGCAGACTCCACATCGTTGTTTGTTGCATTTTGTGACTCCTTTTGTTGTATCTGAATTGAGTTTGGATGAGGTAAGAATGCGTTTTAGGTTTTTGGGTTGGCGTTTGCTTTTCATTATTTTTGTTGTTTTAAGGAAGTTGTTTAGTTTGCTGTTTTGGTTAAGTAGGACGAGGTTTTTCGTTATCTCTGTGAAAAGCTCTGGGTTGTTTGTGTTGTGTGTAGAGACGTATGTTAGGATTTGTTCTTTGTTTCGTTCTTTAGGGGTTCTCAAATCTTCTACTGGTATATTTATCGCAAGTTGGATCACTTTGTCTATAAGTTGTGGTGGGTATTTTCTTTTTCTTAGATTTATTCGTAGTTCCTTGAGTCGGATTGTCCGAAGGTTATTGTCCGTGATTATGGTGCAGATTCTACGTGCTAGGGTGTGGGGAATGGCTTTTATGCAGCTTTTAGGGTGGTCATTTTTAAAGTGTAGGTATTGTTGGGTGTCTGTAGGTTTACGGTAATTGTCTGTGATAATGTTATTGTCTTTAATCTTTATCAGTATATCTAGGAAGGGTAATTCTGTAGAGTTTTGTTTTATGGTGAATTCAATTTTTTGATGTAGGTTCTGGAGTATGGTGTGTAAATCTGTGATGTCCCCTCATGTGGGTTTCCACAGGATGAAGCAGTCATCAAGGTATCTCTTCCAGGATTCTATAAACAGTTTTTTAGTGCTGTGGCCAGTTTTTTAGTGCTGTGGCCAAATTTTTGTTCTATATTTTCATATAAGGTTTCTTCTAGGAAGGCTAATGCAAGGGTTGCGTAAGTCGGTGCCATTTTCGTTCCTATTGCTGTACCTAGTGTTTGGATGTAGTTTCCATTGTTGAATTCGAAGGAATTATTATTTACGATTATATCTATACTATCGATAATGAATTGCTTTGTGAATCTAGGATGTAGTGTTTATGCGTGTCTGTTGATCCAAAATGTTATTTCTTCTTTTCCTAAATCATGGGGTATATTACTATATAAACTGCTAACGTCAAATGTAACTAATAGTGTCCCGTTTTCTACTGTATGTGGTAAGGTAGTAAGAAAGTGGATGACGTCCCTTATGTAGCTCTTAACTTGATCTGTGAAAGATTGTAATAAGATGTCTATTAAGTTGCTAAATCTGCTTGTCGGACAGGCTGATCCTGCTACAATATTTGAATGATTAAGCACATGTATGCATGCGTGTTTTGATTTGGGGGGGGGAATAAATAAATAAATAAAATAAAATAACAATAAAAAAAATAAAAAATAAAAAAAATAACCAACTTGTGTGTGATATATTAGTGGGTGGATGTGTATGAGTACGTGTGTGAGTGTGTAGATGGGTATGTATATATGTATGCTCCTACATATATTTCTATGTATGTGCGTGTGTATATGTGTATATGCCTGCGTACATATGCGTGTGCATGTGTGTATGTACATGTATGTATATGTATGTGTGTGTGATTGTGTGTGAATGTGTGCTATACATGGGGAAAGAAAGTCATAAAAGAAACATAAAAACCTTCACCAAATGGACCAAAAGCCCTCTCTTTGAAATTAACTCTGACCGGACACTACCAACACTTACTATTGGAGACAAAATGTCTAAGACCACATCACTCTAAAAAACACATTTAGTATCAGCAAATGTAAAAATAACATTTCAAACTCCCATTTTACAAAAAAACCTTTTCACGCAAATATCTGAAGAAAGCGAACCAAAGCTTGAAACGCGTGATAAAAATATTTTAAAATAAAAATATGATAAAAGGCTAAAAAAACCCATAATTTTTTATGGCTACACTCTTTTAAATATACATTTTTTCTCTCGTTGGAACTACACAAACATCACTTATATATATATATATATATATATATATATATATATATATATATATATATATATATATATGCCCTACATACACTTTTATCTGTGGGTATGTGTGCACCTGCATATTACATGGATAGAAAAAGGAGTTTATATGTCTATATAGTAAAGTATATGTAGAAGCAAGACAAAACTGAATGTGTAGATATGTATAAGTATGCATGCAATGCGCATATATATGTAGATAAGCATATAAGTTTGTGTTTATATTTGTATACAGGCGTATATAAATACATGAAAAGGTTTATATGTATGCATATTTGTTTATATATCCAAGTGCGTATTTAGTTTTATATGTCTGTATATATGTGTGTTAGTATATATATGTGTATGAGTAGATGTGTTTGTAATTATATGTATGTACACATATTTTGGAATGTATGAATATATCTATATATTGTATGTACATATGCATATGTATATATGTACGGCATAATCACGTTGACACACCGGTTCTGGTCAGATCACCGAAGTTAAGCAACGTTGAGCCTGGCTAGTACCAAATGGTTGACCATTTGGGAATTCTAGGTGCTGTATGTGCTTCCAAATTACCTCGGCATTGTTTCCAGTCTTCCTGAACCCCCACTTCACTGGTATTTAACAATGTCCACTCAGGAGAGGTGCGGTTGGAGATTGCGCAACTCTTGCCACAAAAATTTCACGCGCAGGCACCCTTACAATGGGTATCCATAGTCTGTCAAGCCTAAAGGAAGCCATTTTTTTAAATGTGTGTATAAATGCATATATGTGTACGAGCTATACTATTTGTAAGCATGAATATATATATGTGTGTGTGTGCGTGCGTGTGTGTGTGTGTGTGTGTGTGTAAATATATGTGTTTTTTATTATATTAGTAAATGTATATATATGTTGGCATATATATGTATACATTGATGCGCGTATGTATATGTGTGTGTTTATGTGTGTATATATGGAGGAGAGGTATGGCTGGAGATTGCACAACTCTTGCCACAAAAATTTCATTTCACGCGCAGGCACCGTTACAGTGGATATCCATAGTCTGTCAAGATTGAAGGAAGCCTTTTTACGTATATGTATGTTTGTAAACGTGTGTCTCCCTAACTTGGTTATATATATATATACACACATTGGAATGCATATATATATATATATATATATATATATATATATATATATATATATATATATATATGTTAACAGGATGTTGCAGCAAAATCCATCGCTTGACAATAAAGAAACGAGATAGGCAATAAAAACAAAAGCTGTATA
This sequence comes from Euprymna scolopes, assembly GCF_053919585.1. NCBI lineage: Eukaryota > Metazoa > Mollusca > Cephalopoda > Sepiida > Sepiolidae > Euprymna > Euprymna scolopes. Next base: position 143,840,285 of record NC_136484.1, on the reverse strand, counting down.
TGCAGTGACCTGGCAGTTTATTTGGCGACAGAGTTGCGTGCTTTTTTTTAATACTGACCTCGATTACACCCCAGAATAAACATCAGGTGACTTGTAGTCGAATGAGGTATGCAGTCACAATCCCGGCGATTAACGCCGAGGAACATCCGGGCCATCGTGACTTTATGTGCAAGAGCGGAATCTTGCTAGAAGACATTAAGACACCTGGCGACAATCTTGTTCTTCTAGATCTTCACCATGCATCTTGGCAACTCCTGATATTATGTTTACTTTTTGTCAAGTGTCAGATTTTTTCTGCAACAGCCTGTTAACATAAATGTGTGTTGGTATGAATATATGAACATAAGTCTATGTGTCTGCATGGGATTAAGCATGAACTAGTAATTACCTGATGTATTTATATATCCTAGGATTTGTAAACACACGTTTGTATTCATAACGGCTTGATTAATGCTTATGCTCGAAATACTAACTTTCGTAGAAATGAAATGTATCTTATAAGATTATTTAAATAAAACCTTTGATATGGATTATCTATCGTAAAGGTAAGCTATCTTATCATCATACAGAGTGAAACGATAAAGTTTTCGCCCTAAAGAAAACAATACTGCAGTTTTATTTTAAAACTTTTATTTAAAAATCAATGCTAGTAATTTGATTATGTAGTAGAGCTGGCATCAATTTAATGCAGCCGCCTTCAGCCTCGATCATCGCTTCGTTATTGGTCCGGAACTGGAAGTATGTCTTTCCTACAAGCGCCGGCGGGAGCTCAGCGATCACTCGGCGGATGGTGGCGATCAGGTTGGCTTTGGTATTGTGGGAAATCATATTGGTAATATTCTCAACGTATGACTAAACGTCGTCGTCGGAGGGGACCAGTGATAAAAGGGCACACAGTCGTAGCACTCCTTCTAAAGCCAAGCCTGGGTTACTTTGTGAGCCGGCACTGCGTTCCGCTGCCACACCCAGGGTCTGCTAGCAGGCCCCATTTGATCATCACACTCTTCAGCACATTCAGGTACACTTTGGAGTTGACTTTCAAACCAAATTCGAAAATGTGAGGTGACATGATGTGGCCCTCACTGTAAACTACACCTAAGGCCATAACCCTGGCCGGTAACTTCGTTGAGCTGTACCCCCAAGCGTTGAGCCGTCCGTATTTGCATTGTGAGAGTGCTGGCAATGATCCTGTTGTTAGAGAGACTGAGATGTACAGTGACGCATCTCCGATTGAACATTATGTCACTTTCAGACATAATAGAAGGCTCTGATCGCTCTTGAGATTTGTCCACAACTGGCCAACTAGTAGATGGTCTGCGATACTAAAAAGAAAACCGGTTTTTATCAAATGGAAATGGAATCATGTCGTCTTTTCTATGGCGATAATTTTATTATTCTAACCAGCAGTCCTATCATATATCAATTTTTATGCCGTATAGGCGGGGATAGTAAGCCACTACATGATTGTAGCATACAACACGTACAGTGTAAAATATGCAGTGGAAGGCTGGATGAATTAAGCCTGTCATTACATACATCCTGATCTCAAATCGGGGATTATCTTTCAAATAGTCTGAAACGTGCTTCGAAGTTTAATGTGAAGTCTTTCTTTGCTTTAAGCAAAATTCGCTTGACTCATCGCTTTCACGGGTATGAGACTATATATATATATATATATATATATATATATATATATATATATATATATATATATATATAACACAACAGATAAATCTTATGCAGACAGAGGGGAAATAATTTCGGCTTAAGTGTTTTGACCATTTAATCTCCAAATATATATATATATGGAGGAGGAGGAGGAGGAGGAGAACGACGACGACAACAACATTAATGATAATAATGATAATAATAATAATAATAATAATAATAATAATAACTTTAATAATAATAATGATAATAATAATAACTTTAATAATAATAATAATAATAATAATAATAATAATAATAATGCACATAATAAAAAACTCCAAGTACAAAATTTATCCTTTAAGATTACTTAAAATTATAAACTTACAAAAATTTAAATGACAAGATCACACACTCTTTTAAATTTATGCTCGACAACCAGAGCATAACGCCCGAAACAAGACGATCATGTCTATTTCCCTTTTACTACAAGGCATTGCCTCCACCATAATACGAAAATGAAGAAAAGAAAAAAAAACAAAAAAAAAACAAAAAAACTTACGGATCAGACCTCCTACCCTGATGAGGCTATTAGCGAAATATTGGCCAAAAAAATAAATTAAAATGATATTATTATTACATTCAGCACTAAAAGTTTTTCAAATTTTTCATTTAAATTTCATACAAACATTTATTGAAATTCATCTTAGTAAACATCAAAGTCCTATAAAACAGCATTCAAAATTAACACTTAAAATTAAGACTAAATTTTAAAATTTCACTCTGATTTGATTGCTTAATCAAAATTCTATCTTAGCAAAGACGCGTCAGGGATTTTAACGTCACGAGTCCTTACAAGCATTAAACGCGGAATCTTCTGTGCAGTTATCTAATTCCACTAACGTTATAAGCACTGTTTAAGTATAAAAAATCTATATCAGAAATATATCTCCTTATGATTTTTTTTTTGCAAAAACATAAAATAATAACGCGCACACACGCACACATTGTCCGACGATATCTTCACACTTAGACGCCAGTTTGAATATACTTGTTTGTAACCACCGGATGGCGCAAAACTCACGCATTGGTTTGTTTGTACGATAAAAACTTCAACATTTAAAGTAATTTACTACTGCTTGCTTATAAACAGTACATTTACCTGGTCATTTTTTTACAGTAGTTTTTAAAAATGATATCCTTTAAATGGTCACCATTTTCAGCTTCATAAAGGCGGATTCTATTTATGGCATTTTCCAATGGACTTCTTAAAATAAAAGGATCTAATTTTCGGATTGTATGTCTGATGTTGTTTTTATGTTCTTGAATTGTTCTTGAATTCTTCACATAAACCTTTCTTTTAAGATAACCAAAAAGGAAAAAAAAATCAGGGGCTGTCGAATTCGGTGAACGTGAAAGCCAGTTAAAATAAAAAAATCTGCAAATTAAATGCTCGCCAAACAATCCCCTTAGGAGCGTCATACTTTGACGAGCAATGTGGACATTGTTGGAACGACATTTTCAGGTTGTCCTGAATAACTGGCCTGAAACAATTTTCAAATATGTGTTGATAGAGCAGTTACCATCACCGCAACATCTTTGTCTTTGAAGAAATAAGGACCTATCACGCTTTCCGAGGTAACACCACACAAATACGATACATTTTATTCGATGCAATTTACGCTGATGAACGGTTCTTAGATTTCATATGCAGCAGTTTTTGCTTATCAACGAACCCGTTCACATGAAAATGGGGTTCGTTGCTCATTATCAGTTTATGGATGTACCATTTGAATTTTGTATGGAAATAGGAGAAATTCCCTCAGAATTCTTTGAAATGACCTTCTGGGTATCCTAATCTGAGAGGCCCGTCTTCGAGTTGAAGTGTCCGGGTTTTCAGCAATACTGTCCTTTGCAAGTGCTACATATTTAACTGTATGTACTGAACGTGGTCTGTTCCAGTTCGTGGAAGATCAGTGACTGAGCCATGCTGCCGAACCGTTTCACAGGAGGATCAATTGTGATCTAATTGGGAGCTTGTCTGACATTATAATGCCGACAATAGTCTATTTGAGTAAAGATTATGGAACGACTATTTTCGAAATAAAGCTTAATAATTTTGGTTCGTTGTTCAGCGCTAAATTTTTCCATTGTCTATTGACAATGTTTTATCTGCAAAATTCTGAATAGAAAATAGAAAAATATATTAAATATTCAATTAAAAATAATGCGTGACTTTTGCGCCACTCTGCATATATATATATATATATATATATATATATATATATATATATATATATATATATATATATATATATATATATATGTATATTATAACATCTTTCGAACATTACTTTTTTCGAAATCTGAAGCTTTCAATTTTGTGGTAAAGATATAAAACTCTTTTGCTAATCATTTGTTTAACATTTTTGAAACTACACGGAATAAGGAAATACTTCACTTTATCATGTATCCGTTATTTTATGAACAATAAATTTTTGTGAATCATAATTTGCATAATTTTAACTCTTCTCATACACACATACAATATATATATATATATATATATATACATATATATATATAACTACTTAATTTACTCACATAAAATTAATATACGAAAGTATAGATTTATGCGTAAAGTATTTACTTCAAAAGTGCTCAATACGTAGGTAGAGCTAGTTAGTAATTTATAAGATATATATGGCGATTAAGCTACACTGAATATTCTGCGTTTCATCCACTATAGGATTCGTCAGGCTTATGCGCGAATTCTTTGGCTGTTTCTCGTTTTTATATATGTTGAGGATTTCTAGTTAGCCAATCAGCTTTCTAGTATCCACCGCGCCCCTTCCTATCAGCCAATGGGCATGCATTTTATCGAACAAAGGATTTGTTTTAGAACTAGGTTAGTGGTTTAAGGCAGACGATTTTCCTCCTTTCTTTCTTTTTTTATATATATAAATATACATATGTGTACACACATACATGCACACATACATATATTTACATATATGTGTGATCGTTTATGCATATTCATGTTTATTTAATTTATTTATTTGTTTGTTTTCTATTGTTTTTGTTAGTTTTAAAGCTATTTTGTATCGCTATCCTAGAGTAAGTTTTATTTTGTGAACACAGTTGTTTGCTATTTCGCGTCTACAGTTTAATAGATTTTGGGGTTCTTTAAAGTGAAGGATAGCAAATTTTTCATGGAGGCATAATTTACATGGGTCGTCTAAATGTCTGCACGTGGTAGCTTGTCTTATTATTTTCCATTCGACTACCGGCGAATGTCCGCTTTCTTTGAGTTCTCAGTATTTATTCGCTAGTGTTGTTTTTATACGGTGTTTTTTTTATTTTTGAATGTACTTTTGTGGTCATAGTATCGGGTTTTGAAATCTAAGGAAGTCATGCCTACATAATATTTCTTGTTATTCGGGTTTTCTTTCGCAAATATTATCGCTTGATAAACTACGCTTTTTGTTAGACATTTATTTTGAACTGGGCAAAGTGTGCGGTGTCTACAGTTGCATTTATCTTTTTCGTTATTAGTATTTTTCAGTGTCAGTACACGCACACAAAGTTCCTTTAATGATAATAGTATATATATATATATGTGTGTGTGTGTGTGTGTGTATGTGTCTGTTTATGTGTGTATGTATCTATATATATGTATATATATATGTGTGTGTGTATGTGTGTGTGTGTTGCTGTATTTTTGCTTTCAATATCCGTATGAGAGCCTGTGTGTATCAACGTTAGTAGACATTTTTTCAGCATAGCATAATGATTCGACCTCCACCTTTTGCGTACACTGTTTATTTCTTCCTGGGGTTATGAGTCTCTGTTTACTAGCTTTCAAATTATATCCCCTTTTTATAGATTAGATCAGCAATAGAAATAAATACAGTGAAACAAAAACTAAAACAATGAAGAAAATAACAAATTAAATAAAAGCACACGTGACAAAAAAAGCAACAAGTAATGCTGGAAAATGCTGGATTCGAATTGAATGAAAACAAAGATTAAAAAAAAACTAAATAAACAAGTATAAATAAATAAAACCAATAATTAATCCTGGATAGGAATTGGAAGGTTAAAAAGAAAGGCTTCACATATAAACAATACAATACACATATTATGCAAATAAGCAAATGCCCTGAAGTATAAGCAAGAAGCAACTTCTAGTCACACTGACATTTATGGAATGTCTACAAAATAGATCTCTTATATATATATATATATATGAGTGAACACTTGGGAATGCTAAATGCTGTATGTACCGTGCTTGGATGTATAAATTTTCCAGATTAGTATCTGGAGGCGCGTTTATCCCACTGGGAGAGATACACCCCCAGTCTTCGATATACCATGCATCTTGAAGAAGTAAAAACTCCGGTGTAATATATAAGGTCTATTGCCTGTTCTGTCTTGTTGCAGTCATTGCACTGACTGAGATTAGCAATCGTACCAAAAAGTGTGGTTGATTCTGCACAAAGCTTTCACCACTAAAAAAAACGTAGTTGTTGTATGAGGTTCCACCACAACAACTATATATATATATATATATATATATATATATATATATATATATATATATATATATATATATATATATATACTAGCATTTCATCGCGGCGTTCGCCGGGTGTTTGGAGGTGTATGTTGAACAACAAAAAAAAACATTAAGTGACGTAGGTGTAAATTAAGGCTAGACAATCGAAAGGAGAGGATGACTTTCGAAAATATCGGCGAAAAAAGCGATCCTCGTGTAGAAAAGTGCCAAGTTGGAGATGAAGATATTAATGATTTTAGCCAATTTTTCGATATTTGTCGCCTGAAAGCTCGAATAATACTGATCTTGTAAAAATCCGTCGCCTCCGTCGAAAGTTTTAGGCAGACATGCAAACATGCATACGTACATTTATATATTGGTAGCTCAAATTTTCGACCCAAACGGATGAAAAAGCTTGCCCTTTATGTAAAATTTCAAATGTTTAAACAATAATTTGTCTGAGTAATTTGGTAGAGACAACAGAGGTCAAATTTTTTTAAAACTTTGACCCCTATTATGACCCCTTAACATTTATTGTTTTGGGCTCAAATCAGGTTATTAAGTTATATCCATGCTCAAGGAACCTATATCTAAAACTTCAAGTGTTAAGACCCAAAATTGTCGGAGGAATTTGTTGAACTTTGATCTCTTAACAGCCAAATTTCTGGCCGAAAACGGAGCACAAAGGTTTTCCCAAATCTCAGTACCCTGTATATCAAATTTCGAGTCTGTAGACTTAAAATTGACAGAGTTATTGCGTAGGGAAATATACACAGACACACACACACAGAAACACGGACACACAGATACACAGACACGTTCACTTCTATAGATATACTAGCATTTCAACCCGGCGTTGCCCGGGTGCAAAAAAAAACGGTCAATTTTTTTAACTTCGACCCCTATTATGACCCTTTAGGATTTATTGTTTTAGGCTCGAATCAAGTTAAGTTAGATCCATGTTCAAGAAACCTATATCTAAAATAAAAGGAGTTTGGTAGATTTCTCAAAAGTCAAATCGTTGAACTTTGACCCCTTAACAGCCAAATATCTGGCCGAAAACGGATTACAAATATTTTCCCAAATCTCAGTACCCTGTATATCAAATTTAGATTCTGTAGACTAAAAATTGACAGAGTTATTGCGTAGGAAAATGTACACAGATACACACAGTTACACACACTTTTATATATATATAATAGATATATATAGTCATCTACGGTATTTTAATTATACTAGACAAGCATCCATTCCAATCCGGGATTGAACCCAAAATAATTGAGTCAACAGTTAGTAGCTCTAACCACGGAAACAATTCTTTTCATATAAAGAATTACTGCTACATTCACAGTGCTTCATTTGTTTATATATATATATATATATATATATATATATATATATATATATATATATATATATATATATATATATATATATATATATATATATACTAGCAGTTCTGACCGGCTTTGCTTGGGTCCTATGTACTGTTCATAAGGTTATGAACATATGTATATATTAAAAAGCGTGAATATGTAAAATAATGCCTTTCTATATAATAGTTTTCCTTAACTACCATAGAGAAAAGACAGACAGACATTTTCACTTATATATATATATATATATATATATATATATATATATATATAGATAGATAGATAGATAGATAGATAGATGGATAGATAGATAGATTGGATGCAATATATAGTAATGATTTTAAAAGTATAAAAAAAAGACTCATGCGCTACCATCGAGAATCGACACCAAAACTTTCAGCTCACGATTTATTTTGCCACTGCCGTCAATGACTGGGCAATGAAAATATGCTTACTACAAGCCTGAAAATTAAAACATGAACTAATAATTACTACATTATGCATTCGTAATGCTGGCGTTCGACCTTCACCTGGCAAATTTCATTTTTTTTCACACTTTTGTACCGATTTTTTCGGCCTAAAACCCAAATATAAAGTTTTGCATGGATTCAAATACCTTATACATGAAGTTTCCTGTCTGTGTACCAAAAACTCTAGGAGGAGTGTGGTAAGTAAAACTTTTGTTAAACAAAAATATATACGTATACATAAATATATATGGAAACACTTTTGTATATACTATAAACTTTTTACGCAAATATTATGCAAGTATAAATCATGTAGAATATCTGCATGAATATAATTACACGTAATAATTAAAGATGATTATCCCATTAGAAAACCGATGCAACTAATAATGAATTAATTAAAATGAATGTTTAAAAGAAGATGCAAGTTAGCAAGATCTTTTGCTAGAGAATGTAATTCCACAACCCATATATAAGAAAATTGTATTTTCTTTTTAAATAATTAAAAAAAAAGGGTTTTTATTATGTATATCAACACACACAAAAGAAAAACGAATTTAATGGAGTATAGATATATATATCTATAATATAAAGCTGAACGCGCGCGCGCGCGTGTGTGTGTGTGTGTGTGGTCACGAATAGGCTCTATATAGTGGACTATTTTAAAAAACTGATCACATATAATGATAGAAGATGTGCCGATACACAGGAATTTGTATGTTTTATCTGGCAGAACGGTGGTTCATTAAAATTGTGGGGTCTGCGTTCGCACCTGGCTTTCATAGAATAGAAATAGGTACAAACTTTAATAAAGACTTTTCATACCTATCTGCGTAAGTATCCCTTGATAATGATGTTTCAGTTTGAAGAAATATGGTATAATAAAATTATGGGGTATTCGTTCGCGCCTGACCTCCATAGAATGGAAATATGTCACAAAGATTAACAAGTTTTTTTTTTAATATAGATCCACAGAATATTGCGATAAGTGTTTCAGTGTGAACAGGTATGGTATGATAAATTATGGGGTTTATCTATTTTATTTTTACTTTCATCATATTTTGTCTTTGGTTTTGATACCCCCAAGTTCGAAGCTATCTCTTTACAACCCTTCCTTTTCATAACCTATCATACTTTCATAAATCAGAGTCCATTTTCTGTAGGCTGTTTTTGAATCCAGTCAACGACGGGTACTTTTTCAGCTCTCTCTCTCTCTCTCTCTCTCTCTCTCTCTCTCTATATATATATATATATATATATATATATATGTGTGTGTGTTTGTGTGTGTGTATATACATATATATATGTATGTATATATATATACATACATATATATATATATGTATATACACACACACACACACATATATATATATATATATATATATATATATATATATATATAGAGAGAGAGAGAGAGAGAGAGGAGAGAGGGGGAAAACTTATATTATAAAATAACACGGAGATTTTTTTTAATATTAGGAATAATAGTGGTCAAGGGATTGAGCGCTGAGGACTCCTGCATTATTGTCATGTTGTTTGGTTGTGTGCTAATCAATGACAACTGGCTGGTAATATTGTCTAATTATATTTTAGATTCGTCTAGTTCTATAGTAGGATTTAATTTTCTATTAACAGCCTTTAATTCTAGACTTTCTCAATGGCTTTGGATATCTCAAGAGCTACATCCCTGGCTTCACCGGCATTATCCAGTGTATAGTATATGCGTTCAGAGATGACTTAAAATATCTGCAATAGAACGGCATTGTCTTAATCTATACTGTTTGTCAGAGAGAAGATTAGCTTTAGCAAGGATGTGATTGATTATGGTCTCAAAGATTTGGACGAAAAGGGAAAGGAGACTGATAAAGTGATAATTGATTGAGAGGGTCAGTTCTTTCACCAGAATTCTTGTACAATGGTAACACAGCTGTTAGAGAAGTAAGATTCAACAGAGCATTTGTTGTAGAGTTTGGAAAGTACAGGGACTAGCTTAGCTGAGCATTTTTTTTTTACATAGGCGTCACCACTTATCAAGGCCGAGAGGTCACTCAAGGAAAAGGGTTAAAGCGTGTACAGTAGTCAAAAGGACAATATAGTAATCGATAGTAATGGAAGTTCGGTAAATTAGTTAACTAAAGTGGAACGGCTCATCAGAAACTTGTTCACGTTGGACTTGAAGACAACCATATTATAGACAGCTGGAAAGCAGGAAAACGGAAGACAATTCCACAGGCGTGCAGTTGTAAGAAAGAAGCTTTGATCATGGAATCTATGTTTAGGTTTAGGTACAGATAAAGAGTGGGGGAAATTATTGATAATGTTTTCAGCTAGTCTAGTGTTTCTTGTGAAAGTTTGGCGAGGGGGGACCATAGATTGAAGCTCAGTTGAACACTTTCCATGAAAATAACGATAAAGCAGAGACAAACTCGCAACATCTCTTCTGTGAGATAGAGGTTGCAGCGAAGAGAAAAGGACATCTCCCACCAGGCCACGAAGCCTATTTTGAACCCTATCAAGGCAGGACAAGTCTTTTCTAGCAGCTCCTGCCCATATGTGGCAACAGTATTCCATCCTTGGACGTATCTGGCTCTTATATAGATAGAGAATTGCATCAGCAGTGAGATATCTACTGGATCGATACTTAGTATAGCAGCAATGATATCAGGCCTACACGACTTGGAAGTGTTTAAGTTTTTATGATATTGTGGACATGAGAAGGGTGATTTTTCAGAAAATCAGGTGTAGCTTCAGTATGCAGAGGGACATTTGGGAGGGAGTTATTTTTTGGCTCGAAAGTGGAGTTGGAGGCGAATCGCCAGGCAAGCACTTCCGCCTTTTCAGTTGCCATGCATTCGAGCTTCTGATTGTTGGATAGTGGAGAATTTACTGATTGCCTTTTATTTATTACACTATTATAAATTTTCCAGATATCACGAGTTACTATTTTCTGCGATTCTATGCGTTCCCTAGTTATTTCAGCATGCTTTCTTTTGGCTGTGACTCATTCTCTCTTGCAATGATTTCTAACATCTCTAAATTTTTGCTTATTTGTATTTGACTTATGACGTACAAACCGGCGGAATGCATGCTTTTTTAGTGCCATGGTAGCTGCACAATCTCTAACGAACCAGGGAGGAGTGATCGATTTACATCAAGCATTTAGCAGATGTTAAGATTCTTATTGATGTTTTGCTTCATTTGATTTTACAGAAAGAAATAATTGACGTGTGCATGCAAAATTCATTATTGAAACGTAAATGCACTCTGGCAAATGCCAAATCATGATTATTGGTTTCTATAGGTCTACAAAGTATTTCGGGATAATGGTTACCCAAGGAGCATTAGCGCATAACATAAAACCAGCGAACCGGGATAAAATTTCGGCCAAGGTGCTTAATGATGCATACTTCAAATCTAACTTCAACAACGAATAAATACCAGACCAACACGAGGGGTTATTTTTTGTGTTCAAGTGTAATTGACTATAGTACATCACATTGAAGAAGATGTTGAAAGTGATGCAAAAAGCTAAAGTTTCTGGACTTCAATCAAATAAGAAATCACGTGATTAAACATACGTAACATTAGTCGCCCGGAACAAAAACAACGGTGATCGTGAAGGACTGACGTTTTTCTTCTGTATGGGAACGAACTGTATTGTTACAAGTGTGTCATCTGCTACTTACACATTTTTCTAAACAGCCTCTATTGCATCGCCACATTGTTTCTACACTCTACATAAAATGTAAAAGACTATTCTTATGTAAAATGTATCGAGGCTGAAATAATCGTAGTATTATCAAAATCTCTAGGTACATCCCTAAGTGTCTATGAAGGCATAACCCCCATTAAACTTCTAATATATCCTATTTTTTAACGCTAATCATGTGTATAAATGTTTTTTTTTTGGGGGGGGGGTAGTGATCTCAAATATTAAAATGCCTTCATAACCTGAAGGAGCCATAGAGGCCGGATCTGTTTTCAAACTTCAAATATATCCTATTTTGATGAAATTTAAATAAATCTGTGGGGAAGACAATGGAGTGGTCCAGTATCTCTACGTCACCCTCTATCTGACGAATATCTACGTGCTCTCACCTGCAAATAACTCCCTAAAACCCTCAGATGCTGTTGTGTCCCTAGGAAAAGGGTCATAAAGAAATACACAAAAAATGGGTTTCATTAGAAAATAATATATTGTATAAGAAAATGAATACGAAGCAAAGGTTGTCTGCATTTGCGACTGTTATTTACATAGATTGTAATCCCGTCTTGGGTCGTGATAATTATCCACGAAAGTATAAGAGACTTAGGGGTTTTATAATGATCACATGGGTCCATTACGAGTGAATGGTTGTCTCTATGACGCCCCCTCCCAAACCCTTAACCTTCCTACCTAAAGGGTACTAGTACTTCTTTCTTTTTGGATCGATAGTTAAAGGATCCCTAAACTTCTTTTTCATTTCCGATCGGCGGCGTTCCGGAGCTACTTGGAGTGGTTCTATCTCGGAAGTGTCATATAACGTATCAACGCATCTTTTTCGTGATGGCTGCATATTTTAATGAAATTTAAACCATTTGCATAAGACAGTAATTCAGGGTGTTTTCCAACATTTCAGTTTATTCTAACTTAGTGGGAGAAAAAAGAATAGAAAATATGGTGTCATGATCATAGTGAAAGGTTATATAGTTTTGATCATCATTCAATCCTGAGCAATGTCGGATCATCCTGCGAGTTATAAATATTTGAATCACAAAAGAATGATTAAAACTGTTTATTTTAATGAATCTTTATTTACTTGCCTTCACACGAAGGTAGCGTCTTTGGTTTCGTCATCAACACTTATATATTGTGAGATGATGACATAATAGGCATGTCGTTGTCTCATATGCCAGCTAGAAAAGGGCGTTGGACATCCGTGCTGTCTCTCGGGGAATCAAGAACTCCTCACGTTTTTGACAGAGATAGTAAACTATATTTGTCGGGTTTTTTTATGGTGTCAGCAAAGTGAATTTTTATTCAACAGCATCTGTCGATTAGTATTATTTGGATTATTTAGACTACTGTTCTTATCTCGAGTGTTATTAAACAAAGTTTCCGTCGATATATTTAGTTGAACTCGGGAATCTTTCTATTAAACTCGGAAATCTGCACAGAATTGAGAACGTAACACTTTATTTAATCAATGGAGGAGCATGCTCTCGTTCCGTCAGCAATAAAAAGTATAAGTCCTAATTAAGTCATAATTGTATTTAGAGTATCACCTGTACTGAGAATTGAACCTCCAACCGCCAGAAATATGCAAATAACAACTGAATTTTTCCAAGTACGTTATGCCTTACGGCAATCCTTCTTGAGATAAATCGATTAAAACGTTGTGAAAATTGCAGTCAAAATAAAAACACCAGTCTGAATAGTTCAGATAATACGAATTATAAATCCTCATCTAAAAGAATCAGAAAAATAGCATCTGTCAAGTATGTAGATCGAATTACATAAAAATAAAATTTTCTGTTTTCTCGCAGATCTTTTAATATAACGACATGTATAAGTTTATTTTCAGTGAAGGAAGAAATTGTTCCAGTTTCAAAAGTTAAGAAAAAGCAAACTGAAGATAATGTAACATAAAATAACAGAGAGCGAACAAAAATTCAAGAAATTGTATGTTAAAAGATGTTGCATTCTAGATTTATATGAAATGACAGGAGACGCATTTAACGCAAATTTCTTTGATAAAAGCAAAATAGATTAAAGAAAAAAAGTGAAATATTTATTTCTTCATTGCTTCGGCTTTGTATTAGCCACATTCTGTATAAACTAGTTGCACTACTAAAAAAGACATCTGTATAAGTAAAACATAAAGTAACACAGAGAGCAACAACAAAAAAAAAAAAAACTACGGAAATTGTCCAAAGGACTCGCCAAAAATAGACCACGATCTTCCATTGCAAAAAATGGAAAAATGGCCAACCAAAAGCGTGCCAAGAATTTTCTGGATGAATTCACCCAGGACTATGTAGATAACGAAGGCTCCATAAATCTGTGATCAGGAGAGAATTACAATGGCTGCTCGAGATCAAGGTTTGATTACCAATGCTTTTAAGAAGAGATGAAATCAAGTGCAGGTTCTACCAGTTTGGGAGCCACCTGACATCCACTTATAAAGTCTGCTGTTGGACAGATACTACACGATGCGATATATTTGTAAAAGATTTGTAAAATTATTTTAAATGTGTGTTGTACATAATCCATCCTAGGGAAGATCAAACTATTTCATATACGTGCTTTAAATTACCTGTCCTAGGGAAGGAACACTTATTTCATACATGTATGATACTCGTCCTAGGATAGGTAAAATATTCTTTTGCTCGAGATAGCAAATGATATATATGCATCACAATTTTCTCTAGCCTAAGAATTATAGATATGTTCAAAATCAATTTAATTTTTATTATTGTTTGATACAGTCCCGAGCAACGCCGGGTAACTCTGCTAGTATACCATAAATAACAGTTTGGTATAAGTCGTGCACTATCTACCATGCTATGAAATTCCTACAGCTACTTACATAAAAAACGGACCTATTAAACCCGGCATAGTGATATGGGACAAGAAGGAGAAAGAAGCAACCTTAGAAGAAGTTAATGTTCTCGATGATTGTGGATTGAACAGAGTCGGGAGGGAAAACATAACAGAATACCAGTCTCATTACGGCATGAAAAGAATCTGAAATCTTAGAAAGATTTTCGTTATTCCAGTAATGATAGGAGCAACTGAGCTTATGAAAAAGAATTTCAAAAAACCCTTTGGCAAATGTATCCGCTGAACCAAGTGAATAAATATACAGATATTTGTACGTAAAGAGATGGTTAGAATCTTGAAAAGGTCTATTAGTTGGAACATATGAGATAGTGAGTAAATTACTGACATCCAGTAGGATGCTCTATCTCCAGCTAGAAGAAAATTATAAGAAAATAAAAGATAATAATAAAATAATATAAAGTACATAAATTTTAACGGGAGTCCATGATATCAGATGATGCTATTATTTTGTACAGATAGGTATGTGCATTTATTTTCATATTAAGCATTCAACCCTTAATTAATTAACCGACCAGTATCAATTTTATACACAGCTGCTTAAGTGTGTATTATGCGTGCTATATTTAGTTTAATTTAGCTTTATGCAAGCAGACAATGAAAACCTTTTTCGAGAATTATAATTGTCTGATATTTGCTAAATTGAAAAAAGTAGATATTATATATCATTTAATAAATATACTACAAATTTATCGTATGTTGAATTGTGTTATTTTTTTTAAAGTACTACGGAAGTATGGATTTCTATTTGAAAATTAAAATAGATTAGCATTTAGCATAGAATTCGATACAGAAGAATTAGGCATCGATTAAGCTGGTTTCCTTGAATTAAAATTTCTTCTTAAGCTTAAGCTTTATATTTTACATATCTTTCTAGAATCAAAATTATAGAAAATATTTGATCAAAGCAAGAAGGAAATTCTAAGTACTGAGTTTAAGTGGACATCATAATTAAGTAAAAAATGGAATCATTTACTTATTTTACTTCGTTGTACTTAATTCATCTACAATTTGTAAACACTAGTTTGAACACAACAAGAAACATCAGTTACAGCAAAACATATAAAGCAACAATAACATATATGATAAAATCCCAAGGAAATTATAAATACCAACTGAACATTTTCGAGTACTTTATGCCTTATACCAAATCCTTTTTACGATAAATATTACATCCTCTGAAACGTTGTGAAAATAACATTCAAGAATACTAGTTCGAATATTTCAGATAATACGAATTATAAATTCTCATCTAAAAGAATCAGAAACATAGCATCTGTCAAGTTTGTAGATAGAATTACATAAAAATAAAATTCTCTGTTTTGTCGCAGATCTTTTAATATAAAGATATGTTTACGTTTATTTTCAGTGAAGGAAGCAATTGTGACGTAAAATTACAGAGAAAAATATATAATTCAAGACATTGTATGTTAAAAGATGTTTCCATTTTAAATGTTGCATTCTAGTTTTATATGAAATGACAGAAGACACATTTATCGAAAAAAAAATTCATAAAAGCTAAATCGATTAGAGAAAAAGTGAAATATGTATTTCTTCATTGCTTTGGTTTTGTGTTAATGTATTAGCCACATTCTGTATAAACTAGTTGCGCTACTAAAAGCAACCTATGTTTTAGCAAAGCATAAAGCAACCCAAAGAGCCATAAAACAAATCTACTACTGAAATTGTGCAAACGACTCGACAAAAATACACCAGGATCTTTCATAGCAAAAGATGGAAGAATGACCCAACCAAAAGCGTGCCAAGTTATTTCTGGATGAATTCACTTAGGACTATGTAGATAACAAAAGCATATATAAATCTGTAATCAGGAGAGAATTATAATGGCTGCCCAAAATCAATGTTTGATGATCAATGCTTTTAAGAAAAGATGAAATCTAGTGCTGGCTCTGTTAGTTTGAGAGCGACCTGACATCCAGTTTTAAGGTTTTGCTGGGGGACAGCTACTACACGATGCGACATATTTGTAAATGGTTGAATATCGAATGTAGCAGCAAATCATATGAACATATACCATAAATAACAGTTGGGAAGAAGTCATACACTATTTAATATTACTATGGAATTCCTAGATCTACTTACATAAAAACAGACCTATCAAACCGGACATAGTTATATGGGACAAGAAGGAGAAAGAAGAAACCTTAGGAGAAGTTAATGTTCCCGATGATGCTTGGTTGAACAGAGTTAGGCAGGAAATGCTAACGAAATATCAATGTCTCATTACGGCATGGAAAGAACCTGAAATCTTAGAAAGATCTCTATTATTCTTGTAATTATAAGAGCAACTGAGCTCATGAAAAAGAATTTCCAAAACTCCCTGGCAAATGTACCCGCTGAATGAAGTGAAAATGATATGCAGGTATTTGTACGTGAAGAGATGGTTAGAATCTTAAAAAGATCTATTCATTGGAATATATGAGATAGTGAGTAAATAATTGACATTTAAATCCTATCTCTAGCTAGAAGAAAATGATGAGAAAATAATAAAAAAAAAAACAACATAAAATGCATAAATCTGACGGGATGCTATGATATCAGCTTATGCTATTATTTTGTCCTGATAGGTATATATATATATATATATATATATATATATATATATATATATATATACAGAGAGAGAGAGAGAGAGAGAGAGAGGGGGGGAGATAGATAGATAGATAGATAGAGATAAAGAGAGAGCATTCAACCTTACATTAATTAACCGACCAACATCATTTATAGACACAGCTGTTTAAGTGTGGATAATGCGTGCTATATTTAGTTTAATTTACTTTTATGTGAATGAGTGAAAGCAGACGGCGGAAGCCTTTTTGGAAAATTTTGACTGCCTTATATTTGCGAAATTAATACATATATATATATATATATATATATATATATATATATATATATATATATATATATATATATATATATATATATATATATTAGATATCAATAAATAAATATTCTAAAAGTTTTCTTCCGTGGAATTATGTTAAAAGTTTTAAAGGTATAATAGATGCATGAATTTTTATTTGCAAATTAAAATATCTTGGTTTGCATGGAATTCGATCCTTAAGAATATTGTGAAAATATCGCTCTACACAAAAGAATTGGTAGGCATCACTTACCGGCACCCTCGAGAAGAGCAGGAGCCAAGAAAAATATTTGTGAAAGTGCAGACTATGTTGATAGTTGTTACGTTCGCTTCGTTCGATTGACCGAGCTGATTATAAAACGTCTCCTGATTGTGCAGAAGGGCACTGTGTGTTTATTTTGTTGGGGTTTATCAGTCCAGCATTGTATGACAGGAAGACTTATGTCCGTATTAACCTTACCCGACTGACGAGGTGTTTATTTTTTACCTACTGTATAGGTCGCAACAATCATTGTTGCAAACTTTTGTAAAATACTTTTCAGTGGAAATTTTCCACAAGAATTAGGTAATGATTTAGCAGGTTTCCTTGAATTAAAATTTCTTCTTAAGCTTAAGCCTTAAATTGTACATATATTTCTAGAATCAAGATTATAGAACAGATTTTGATCAAAGCAAGAAGGAAATTCTAGCTATAAAGTTTAAATGGATACCGTAATCGAGAAAAAATGGAAATATGTAATAATTCATTACGTTTACTTCATTTTACTTAATTCATCTACATGAAGTATAAACTAGTTGTAACACGAAAAGAAATATAAGTTTTAGCAAAACATATAAAGCAAAATTAACATATTTGATAAAATGTCTTGTCTCCAGTTGTAGTAAGTAATAAGCGTATGAGATGGACTTCCCTCAAATTTCTGGATGACTTCGTGTAGCGTGTAAGATCCGGTTACGGGCGAAAAATAAAAGCAAATTAGTGACGGCACCTGATTATTTACTCACATGTTTGCTTATATGAAAAGTTTATTTCAGAAAAGAAATTTTATTTTCAGAATCATGAGTGTGGAGCACGGCATGTGAACGTGCCCCACAAACCAAAGAAACACTATAAATAATATAAATAAAACTTTTCAACTTTACCCTCCGAGTTTCCACTGCGTTAACTCAACCGTCAGTTGATGTTAACCGCCGCGCTGGAACAAGCTGAGTGACGATCAATTTAAAAACGTTAGACCCCCACAAAAAAAAAAAATAAATAAATAAATAAATAAAAAATAAAAAAACATTGGATATTAATTACAATGCAACAAAATGGAAATACAATAAAATATAACGACAACCTACTGTAAGTTTCAGGAATAAATATGTTTTAAAAACTTTTTGTTTTAAATAAATAGAAATATTTTTTAAAAGAATTTCAAGAAAAACATAATTTTTATCGTAAGATTTTAATGTTTATTGTTTTTATTTTTTACTAGCATTTTAGCCCGGCGTTGCCCGGGTCTTTGGAGGTGTATGTTGGCCAAAAAAGAAAGCGGTCAATTTTTTTAACTTTGACCCCTATTATGACCCCTTAACATTTATTGTTTAGTACTCCAATCAAGTTATTAAGTTAGATCCATGTCCAAGGAACCTATATATGAAATTTCAAGTGTTTAGACCAAAAATTGTCGGTGGAGTTTGTTAGAGTTCTCAAAAGTAAAACTGTTGAACTTTGACCCCCTTAACAGCCAAATTTCTGTCCGAAAACCCATTACAAAAATTTTCCCAACTCTCAGTACCCTGTATATCAAATTTCGAGTCTGTAGACTAAAAATTGACAGAGTTATTGCGTAGGGAAATGTACACACACACACACAAACACACACAGAGAATCGTTCACTTTTATAGATATATAGATAGATAGATTTATAACTTTATATTTATATACGTATTAAAATGCTTGCAGCATGTCTGAATACTCGTTATGTACAAATTTCAAACGTTTAGACACCAAATTGGCCGATTAATTTGCTAGACACGGTAAATATAAAATCTTTTGAACTTTGACCCCTTGACAACTCAAATTTTCGACTCAAACCAATTAAAAAGCTTGCCCTATCTCTGAATACACTTTATGTAAAATTTCAAATGTTTAGACCAGAAATTGTCTGAGTAATTTTGTATAGACCGCAGACGTCATTTTTTTTTTAAATTTGACCCCTATTATGAGCCCTTAAAATTTATAGTTTCGGGCTCAAATTACTTTATTAAGTTAGATCCAGGTTCAAGTAACCTATATCTAAAATTTCAAGTGTCTAGACCCAAAATTGTCGGAGGAGTTTGGTAGAGTTCTTAAAGGTCAAATCGTTGAAATTTGACCCCTTAACAGCCAAATTTCTGGCTGACACCCGTCACATCGATTTTCCTAAATCTCAGTACCCGGTATTTCAAATTTCGAGTCTATAGACTAAAGATTGACAGAGTTATTGCATAGGGAAATGTACACAGACAGACAGACAGACAGACACGTTCACTTTTATAGATATATAGATTCCAAGAAGAGTTGTAATTTTTTTAAAGGAAAACTGTTGACATATTATAGTAAGAGTAAGGTTTAGGGTGAGGTTTAGGGTTTAGGGTTGGACTGAATAAATTAGTTCGTAATTAAAAACTATATTTTTTAAGTGTTAGGGTAAGGTTTAGGGCTAGATTAAAGGGTCAGGTTTAAGGTAAGAAATAAGGGGTAGTTTTTTGTAAGTTTTTTATTTTTTTCTTCCAATTTATGAAAATTGGTTTACTTCGTTTGTTGTCGCTTTTTAATTAGCTGATCAACATATTTTAACAAAATGCTATGTTGCTAGGCATTTCCATTTTTTGTTGTTTAGAAAGATATGCGGTTGTATTCGGTTATTTTTATATATAAAGGATTCAACCATAAATTAATTAATCAATCATTATTAATTTTTGAACATACCAACGTATGTTGGATGATGCGTTCTATATTTAGTTTATAGTATTTTTATATAAAGAGGACGAAGGGAAGATTTATATAAAAATTCACGGAAGTTTATATAGGAAAACACATGTATTCTTTAATATCACATCGTCCTCGTAAAAAAAAAAAAACAAACAAACAAAAAAACTACTAATAAATATATAAGAATACATAATTCTTTACTTGATAAGCATTTTGAACATGGATTTAGAGAGATCTGATAATAGTAGGCCTAAAAAAGAGTACTGCAAATATATCGCTTTCAGCTCGAAACCAAACAACTTATGAACAATTCCGAACGGATAAAAACAAAAATCATCCTTTATAAAATTTCATTTCCGTGATATATATATATATATATATATATATATATATATATATATATATATAACTACTTAATTTACTCACATAAAATTAATATACGAAAGTATAGATTTATGCGTAAACTTTAAGTATTTACTTCAAAAGTGCTCAATACGTAGGTAGAGCTAGTTAGTAAGTTACAAAATGTATATGGCGATTAAGCTACACTGAATATTCCGCGTTTCATCCACTCTAGGATTCTTCAGGCGTATGCGCATAAGCCTGAAGAATCCTAGAGTGGATGAAACGCGGAATATTCAGTGTAGCTTAATCGCCATATACATTTTATAACTTACTATATATATATATATATATATATATATATATATATATATATATATATATATATATATATATGGTTGACAAGAAAGTTATTGCGATTTTTAACTTTTAAATTCAAATGAACATATATCGGCTCAAACAAAAAGTGATTGGTCGAAATAAGCACTATCAGAATCAACACCCTATTATCAACGCAAAACAAGTGTAAAGTAAAAATATCGCGTTCTGGTTGCGATAAAGTCACTCAAGGCGTTTTTCATATCGTTTAGGTTTTTGAAGCACGCAGAAAATTGTCGAGATGCTTGAAGAAGTGGTAGTCGATAGGTAAGAGGTTTGGAGAGTATAGTAGATTAGGTAGAGTTTCGTAGCCCAATTCGCGCAATTTATGCAGAGTTGGTTTAGCAACGTGCAGTCGGGAATTGTTGTGGAAAAATTGGGTCGCTTCTGTTGACTAATGCTGGATGTTGTTGTCGAAGTTTCTGGTGCATTTCATCCATTTATTGACAATATATCTCCGTCGTAATGGTTTCGCCTGCATTCAAAAAACTGTAATCGAGGAGACCGGTCACAGTGAACTTCTTTTGGTGCAATTCTGGCTTCAAGAAGTGTTGTGGAGCTTTGTTAGCGTTTAACCACTAGCTGAGCGCTACCGGTTGCCGTAAAGAACGCACTTTTAATCGCAAGTCACATCTCGGTCGAGAAACAGGTCGTGCTAGTTGAGTAAAAAAAGAGAAGATGAGGCTTTATAACGGCGTTTCTTTTGGTTGTCGTTCAATTCGTGAGGGCCCCATTTATCACGTTTTCTTGTCTTTCCAATCTCTTCCAAGTGATTGGAAATCCTCGTAGACGTTATTTTTTAATTAAGAAGTAAATTCTCGAACAGTTGTGCGTCGATAGGCTTAGACTAAGGCTCTTAATTGGTCGTTGTAAACATCCGATGGCCGAGCACTACGTTCATCATTTTCAATAGGCGCCACGAAAATTTTAAAACCACCATTGTTCTGTGCGATAATTAGCGGTTCATGGACCAAAAACTTCGTTGATATTGCGAGCTTTCAGCAGCTTTTCGGTTCAGTGTGGATTAAAATAAGAAAATCGAGTGATTTTTTTTTCATCATATACTCAATGTTCTGAAAAGAAGACATGTTTTTGATATGATTGAAATTTAAACGATTATATAGAGCGAAAACACGCTCTTTTAAATGACATATGAAGTAAAGGTATTGTACCGCAAACGTATTTGAAAACACATCATTTGAAATCAAAATTTTATTACCTTTTAAAGGAAAAGAAAAAACAAAAACAAACAGAATGCCATTTTTCATTTGCAATGACGCGTGGAACAGAATACCTTAGAAATTCCATCATTTACGTGTTTTCTGCTCATATATGAATATGCATATATGTGGATGTAATATATATATATATATATATATATATATATATATATATATATATATATATATATATATATATATATAAGCAAAAGTACCCGTCGTTGACTGGGTTCAAAAACAGCCTACAGAGAATGGACTCTGATTTATGTATGATAGGTTATGAAAAGGAAGGGTTGTAAAGAGATAGCTTCGAATTTGGGGGTATCAAAAACAAAGCAAAATATAATGAAAGTAAAAATAAAATAGATAAACCCCATAATTTATTATACCATACCTGTTCACACTGAAACACTTATCACAATATTCTGTGGATCTATATTAAAAAACCTTGTTAAACTTTGTGACATATTTCCATTCTATGAAGGTCAGATGAGAACGCACTCCCCATAATTTTATTTTATCATATTTCTTCAAACTGAAATATAATTATCAAAGTATACTTACGCAGATAGATATGAAAAGTCTTTATTAAAGTTTGTGCCTATTTCCATTCTATGGAGGCCAGGCGCGAACGCAGACCCCACAATTTTATTATACCATGCCTATTAAATTTAAAACATACTTATCAAAGTATTATTATGTACATCTATATCAAAAACACTTTTAAACGTTTTTTTAATTCATTAATTGCTTATTTCCATACTTTGTGGACTAGGTGTGTACACAGACCCCACAATTTTAATGAATAATCAGTATGCCAGATCAAACATACCCATTCCCATGTCTCGATACATCTTCTATCATTATATGTGATCAGTTTTCTATAATAGTTAACCATATAGGAGCCTATTCGTGACCAGATACACACACAGACGTTCAGCTTTATATTATATTATATATATATATATATATATATATATATATATATATATATATATATATATATATATATATATATTATAAAAAGTATAACAGTACAGTTAAAAAACTGTACCGTAATTTGAACATGCTACAGGAGCTGTTTTGCATGAAAATAAAATATTTGGATATTGGACTAAAACTATACTCTTTTTTATAGGTGCTCTGTTTTCATTGTTAACATACATTGAGCGTCTAGACAGAAAGAATTGGGACACAAAACGTAAAATATAATTAAGAAAATATATTTTCATAAAATAACACGTATATATATATATATATGTGTGTGTGTGTGTGTGTGTGTGTGTAACGTGGTCTATATTTACAGACGTAATTCCACACGTTGTAGCAGTCTACGTCACAAAGGAGATCAAGACAAAGAATAACCGGAACTCATTTTTTCACACAACAACGGCATTTATTACCTCATTCTCCTGCCATGCGTGACTTCTCGTTACCGCTGTGGCATCTCTCACCTGACCATCTCTTAAACGGGCTCTCTCCTTTTAATAGTCTTTTTCCTTACAGTGATATCATTTCGCAATTTGTATGCATTTTTATAGGAATGTCCAGACTCTGTTTAACACACACACACACACACACACACACACACACACACACACACACACACATATATATATATATATATATATATGAAAGCATGTAAATATGGATAATATATATATTAGTAAACAGTTAATAAAACATGTTAAAAAACACTTCAAAATGAGTTACAAACATATTTAATCTGAAAAGGAAACACTAGAAAAGTGGATAGTCCTTAATCCGCGGAGTTTCGAAGAAATACTTTCCTTCTCATCGGAGGGTAGGAATTAGCAAAATGCAGAATCAGATTTTGCATGCAAAAGTATTTGATGAAACAACGAGTAAGTAAAAGATCTTACTTGATAACAAAAAAAGTGAAGCAGAGGGAATATGTTGAAGAAAAAGGTGATTACACATGAATGGATGGACTGGTGGAAGATAAAAAATCCAGTGACGGTAAAATCCAAATGTAAAACTTCAAGAAAGTGAAAAGAATTTCCATTTGTACAAGTAAAATCCAAGGAAATCCCGTAATTGGAAGAAGATGGCCAATAATAATCCAAAGGCAGAAATCCATGGAATAATTCACAAAACTTTGTACAAGGAAAAAAGAAGATATGCTTTAGACTCTACTTCCGAGACATAAATATAAATAAGAAAGATCAAGGAAGAGAAGTAGGAGAGAGAAAAAGGAGAGAAAAAAAAAAGGAGTAAAAAAAAAAAATGATGACAAAGTTAATAAAATAAAGGGAAACAAAAGTCAAAATGACCCAGACAGGAAATGTTAAAGGCGCGGAAAAATATGTAAGGCAAAATAATATAGGTCAACTGAAATGTACAGGTCATCACTTAAAAAATGTCAGCAAGAGTTGTTAGACGACACTAAATGGAAAATAAATAAACAAAGAAGAAATTAATAAATAAATAGAAAATAAATAATAAATAAAGAATAAATAAATGAATAAAAAATAATAAAAAATAGAAAAATAAAATATAAAATAAAAATAAAAAATAAATAAAATAAAGATTATATAAGGGGAGAGGATGGCCGGTATCTGCGAATTCAGGAAACAGCAAGAAAAAAAAAAGTAAGTAAATGCATATAGTAAAATATAAGTAAATATACATACAAGATATGTAAGTGTGGGTAGATTGATATATTAGATAGATAGGAAAGTTTAAAGAATAAAGAATAAAATGCAGATAAATAACTGGCCATGCAAAGAAGAAATAAGAGAGATAAAGAATTAAAATAAAGGATTATTAAATTATAAAGTATTAAGAAGTATGTAGAAAAACGATAAAGTTAAAGAAAAAAAATTTTTTGATAACTATATAAAAGGTAAAATTAATAACTATGTAATTTCAAAATTGCCATAATTAAATTTGGACTTATGTTTACAGAAAGAGATCAGTTCATTTTTAGAATTTATTATATTGTTACTTTGAGGGGAAGTACTTATAGTTATAGCTTCCGTTGTGCAGAGGCGACATGACTGAGAGCCTGGAGTATAAGACTTAACTTTTTCATTGAGAAGGGGGTATTGTTAGAGTTAAGTTTTTTTTTAATTAAAGTGGTTAGAGAAGTTCCTTGGTTATTATTAGAATTATGCTTGTTAAAAGAAGAAATGTGTTTTAATATTATTTTCTTAATTAATGTTGAAGTAGCGCCGATATATGTATGTACTTTATTAAAAGCTCGAGGTCTGGTATTAATATTGATTTGCTGATTTGTATTAGTTAAATAGTTTGAATTTTAATTGTCTGTATTTTTGAGATGAGGTGTTTTCATTGATTGAGATTGTCGGACTGACTTCCTCATCTTGGTTGTTATTGTCACAACGTTTCGGCCGTTTTTCCCTCCGGCCTTCGTCAGTATCAAACATGGAATCGCACGCTGCTTACAACATCGAGCAGAGACAATATGTAGCGACACCATTACATACCACCAAGAAATGGTCAGCTTGAAGAATACCCTCCGTCGTAACAACTATCCCGATAGCATACTATCCACCAGACGTGTTAATAGTATAAGAAAGGAGAATGAAACCCAAAAACCTCCAACGGTCTGCCTACCATACATACGAGGAATCTCCGAAAAGATTCAGAGAATATGTGCTCCACTACAACATCAGGACGGTATTCAAGAGCGAGTCAACACTCAGACGACACCTGGTACGAGTGAAGCCCCGCATGGAGGAGAACATGACCAAAAACTGCATATACTCCATCCCATGCAGTTGTAGAAAGATGTACAAGGGTGAAACATGCCGCCCCCTTAAAGTAAGGGTGGAAGAACACCGAAAAGCGGTAAATAAAGGGGAGACGGAAAAATCGGGTATAGCCAACCATGTCTGGGTGGAGAGGGGGGACCATCGCCCCCTATGGGATGAAGTAAAAATAATAAACAGAGAGACCCACTGGAAAGTGAGAAAACTTGAAGAAACAGCTCACATGCTCGGACATAACAACCTACTGAGCAAACCAAGCATAGAGCTGAAGGCAATTTGGACACCTCTGATAGAGAGAGAAAACCTTGAATAACAACATAGGTTAAACATTAACAAAAACCAACAAAGAATTTTCCTAGTGACATATGGCCGAGTGGTCCTAGACGTTGTATCAAAGTTTACAGTTACCCAAAGGTGCTGAGTTCAATCCTGAACGATGGCAGTGAAAAAGTAACACTCAAAAGCAGAGAATCAGCAACTATGTCCCAAAGCCTAGCTGGAGTCCGAACACGGTGCCCCCGTAATAATAATAAAGGGTTGGTTTCGAGACTCCTAACAAACGGTTCCCCAGTTCGATACAAAACACCTGACGAAGGCCGGAGGGCAGAACAGTCGAAACATTGTGACAATAACAACCAAGATGAGGAAGTCAGTCCGACAATCTCAATCAGTTTGAATTTTGTTCATAGTGTTCAACAAATGGTGGGAAAATGTCTGTATGAGGACTATTTTGGAGGAGATAATGAGTGTTGTTAGTGTTAGGATGGCTGTTAGGAGAAATATTATTATTCTCATTATTATTATTATTACTAGTTGTATGATTGTAGATGGAAAGGCTGCTCGAGTGGTGTATTGGATTAGTAACTATATCAGCTGGAGGATGGGAATAATAATAACTTGAAGACGAAATATTAGTGTCTGTTATGGGAGGATTTCATGGAAGCTCAGTAATAGTGCAAGAATATATAACATCTTTATGGATGCAATCATTATTGAGTGGGAAAAGATGTTTATTATTACGATTACAGTTAGTTTTGGGTTTAATTGGGGATGTTTTGGGCTGATTTAATTTTTTTGTTATTAGATGTTAAGATTCTTTGTGCTAAATTAGGCATTGTTGAATATGAAATCCTGATTGAATTTTTATTGAAAATAGAACTATATCTGTGTGGGTATTTTAAAGAGTTTTGTACAATATTGAAGAATTCCTTATGTATATTAGTTTTTACATTTAGGCTAAATGGAGGATTAAACCAAATATTTTTCTTTCTCCTGATGCGACTAGATGGGTTAGAGGCATTGCGATTAGTATTTTGGTTTGGATTATAAATGTAGACTGGTTCATTGTTATTGATAGCGGCAGATCTTGTTATTTGAACTGGTTTCTTACGAGTCATATTGTGTGTGATTACAAATTTAAGGCGGCAGGAGGAGCATAATTGTTGTATTTAATCTTTTCCTTGTGTCCTGAGTTCCATAAGGCCTTATTGAAGAAAGTAGCATTTTGATTAAAAGTTTTTTTCATCAGCAGAAAGAGCAGAAATTCTTCTGGAGACAGATGGTACTATAGATTTTATAATTGAGTTGGGGTGGTTAGAAGATTTATGGACGTATAAAAGCGTAAGATTAGGTTTATGATAGGGGCTATGAGTTTCGGTGTTAAGATTAAGTGTAACATCTAAAACATTTGAAGTTTTTTTTGTTTGGTTCGATAATTATAGAAAGGCCAAAGTTATTGAAGAAGTTATGTAATTTTTTAATTATTTTGTTGTACTCTCTTGGCCTGGCTGTTGTAGTAGTGTTATCGAGCTTTTATATTGGCCGAGATAGTTTTATAAATATTATTTCTTTAATATTTATAATATACTTTAATTTTACCATCTTGGATCATTTTGGTAAATTTAATTGTAATTTTTATTTTATATATATATATATATATATATATATATATATATATATATATATAAAGTTCAGGTCATTGCTAATGAAGCCAGATATGACTTCTGTTGCTAGGCTTCGAATCTCTCGACTGGAGTTAATCGTGTCTGTAGGCATTTAATAATTATTATAGTAAATGATATATATATTATCAATATTTACATGCTTCCATCTTAGGGTAAAACTGTCGTAAGGAAATTGTACAATGCCACTAAGGCATTGCTAATTAGCTAAAACAATAACGAAATAATAAGTCTGTAGATAACTATAACTATATCTATTCATACATATATAACTATATATATATATGTATATATATATATATACATATATATATATATATATAATTTTCAGAATGTGAGAGATGATATAATTATTTTCAAGGTCAAGCAACGTCAAAGTTCATAAGAGCCATGAATCCAAAAACTAGGAAGTCCAAGATTCGAGTTTTGCCTTCATTTGAGCTCATCAGTTAAACACGTTCGAACTCGCGGTTCGCAATTCGAATTCGGATGAGTTCAACTGATAAGCAGAACTTATCTAATCTAAACTTTCTGAAAAATATATAATATATATATATATTATATATACATCTATAATATAAAGCTGAATGTCTGTGTGTGTGTGTGTGTGTGTCTGGTCACGAATAGGCTCCTATATGGTTGACTATTTTAAAAAACTGATTACATATAATGATAGAAGATGTATCGAGACACAGGAATGGGTATGTTTGATCTAGCAGAATTGTGGTTCATTAAAATTGTGGGGTCTGCGTTCGCGCCTGGTCCACAAAGTATGGAAATAAAAAATTAAAAAAAAAACGTTTACAAGTGTTTTTGATATAGATGTACATAATAATACTTTGATAAGTATGTTTTAACTTAAATAGGGATGGGATAATTAAATGTTTTTATATCTATCTGCGTAAGCATACTTTGATAATTATGTTTCAGTTTAAAGAAATATGGTATAATAAAATTATGGGGTGTTTGTTCACAGCTGACATCCACAGAATGGAAATATGTCACAAAGTTTAACAAGGTTTTTTTTATATAGATCCACAGAATATTGTGATAAGTGTTTCAGTGTGAACAGGTATGGTATGATAAATTATGGGGTTTATCTATTTTATTTTTACTTTCATCATATTTTGCTTTGGTTTTGATACCCCAAAATTCAAAACTATCTCTTTATAACTCTTCCTTTTCATAACCTCTAATACTTTCATAAATCAGAGTCCATTTTCTGTATGCTGTTTTTGAACCCAGTCAACGACGGGTACTTTTGCTAGTATATATATATATAAGAAATATATATATAAGAAATATATATATATATAAGAAATATATATATATATATATATATATATAAGAAATATATAAGATATATATAAGAAATATATATATATATATATATATATATATATATATATATATATATATATATATATATATATATATATATATAAGAAATATATATATGTATATATAAGAAATATATATGTAAGTAGCTATTGGCTGAAAAGATTTAGACGAACAATTTTGAAACACTGTAAACAAGAAAAAAAAAAGAAACATTTTCATAAATGGATTAATAACACCCAGGATATTTGACCTGTTTCGCTTGGTCGATGGATGATATGAGCGGTTACTCAAGAGATTAAAGAATGTAAAAGTGTTAGTTCACAATATCAGCACCTTTGATGATATTGCAACGTAATGTGTAAAAAACATTATGCAAAGTGCATTAAGTGATTTGTTCTTAATCCCCGTACGTTTTGGTGGGAAGTCCGCTTTATACCCATATGCGGCCATCTCCTATTTTGTTGTCGACCATTTAGAGTTCATGCAATTCAATTTTGTTAAAACAGAAATAACTGACCAGAATCTCTACTCGAGTTTGCAGGTTACGGGTTTTATATTATACAGTCGTAATTGTGCATTTCGCGGTAAGTAAATTTCTATAAACATAAGACGCCAAAGTTTTAAAAGATATTGAGGTCTTCCAAATCAAGCTTACGAGAAAATTAAAAAAAGATAAAGAATAAATAACATATAAATAGAGTTGTATATATGCTGACAGCCTTTAGAATGGGATGACATTTGAACTTACATTTTTACATAGACGGAATATGAATGGTATTCTTTGCATGATTTGACAGTGTTTTGATATACTTTTATATACTGAGAATAAAAATGAAAATTTCTAATCGGTAAAGAGAATAAAAGATCTCTTGGCCATTGTTTTTTTGTTCTTTTTTTTTTGGAGGGGGGTCGCCATTGCTTGACGTTATTTTAGACAAAGATCAAAAGATTTTAAAGGTAACAACTACTTTTCGACTCTTCCGCCCTGGCCTAAAAGATCTGGCCTTTACGGATGCAGAATCTATTATCCGCCACGTTTTGCGAAGAACATGCAATCTTACTTTAAATAAGGATTCAAAATAATGGATTATTTTCTGAACATCTTGGCTGAAGCAGAAATATTTCTAAAGATAAATTAACTTATTTCATCATCTTTTATCGTTCAATCAAGGAAAATTGTTAAACGACAAAGGTACTTTAAAAACCCCACAAAAGATTATAATTGTGATTAAAATCACTAAAAATAAAATGTGATTAATAATGTTCCATTTCAAGATATTACATTAAACTAAGCATTAAAAGTGTTGGATAATTTACCTAAGTAGACAGACTAGCAGTGCGCGATATAGAATTAATATGTAGGGCTCATTGCTTTAGATTAAAAATTCTTAAAGTTAAAATGGGTGTGTTGCGAGCGTGGCTTTAGGTTGTTTGTTTACCTAATGTGCCAAAATAAAAAACAGAAATGGTTCGAATAGTTCCAAGCACACGTTGACAGGGGTGATGGTGTATTTCAACGTCACAGAATCGTTCATGGAAAGCGATTATTACGAAATCGTAGAATCTGATTTTGGGTGGCAGAAGCAACGGATTGGAAAATCGGTGTCTGGATTTCAGTGAACGTATAAACAATTTTCTGTTTTCGTATATATATATATATATATATATATATATATATATATATATAGTCTTTGAAGTTTTTAACATTTGAAACTATACAAAAATTACATTTTATCATTCGTTAAAAAAAACCCATCTAGTCAGTAAGTCATTTAATCACCTGCAATCACTGCATCAACTCTCTCGAATTTACTATAATACCATTTTTTTATTTTTATTTTTTATTTTTCAAGGGATCATCAGTTGTTTACCATGAAACACTGTTTCGGGGATTTAATATATATATATATATATATATATATATATATATATATATATATATATATATATACTAACATTTCAGCCCAGCGTTGCCCAGATGTTTGTATGTGTATGTTGAGCAAAAAAAAAAGTGGTAGTAGGAAAGCAGGCTCGAACCAGTACCGCAAAGGAAGAAAAGAACGGGGTAACTCCTAACGTTTATGCTGTTATGACGACCGCCAAACCGGAAGCGACATTTTTTTAAATTAAGACTAGACAATCTAAAAGAGAGGATAACTTTCAAAAATATCGGCGAAATAAGTGACCCCCTCTGTAGAAAAGTGCCTAGTTGAATATTAATGTTTTTAGCCAATTTTTCGATATTTGTCATATGAAAGGGCGAACTTCATAACGATACTGATCTTGGTAAAATCCGTCGCCTCTATTGAAAGTTTAAGGCAGACATGCTAACAGACATACATAAATACATTTATATATTGGTAACTAAAGATCTTCGACCAAAACTGATGAAAAAGCTTGCACTATCTCTGAATACCCTTTATGTAAAATTTCAAACATTTAGACCGGAAATTGTCTGAGTAATTTTTTTAACTTTGACCTCTATTATGTCCCCTTAAAATTTATTGTTTTTGGCTTAAATCAAGTTATTAAGTTAGATCTATGTCCAAGGAACCTATATCTAAAATTTCAAGTGTTTAGACCCAAAATTGTCGAAGGAGTTTTGTAGAGTTCTCAAAGGTCAAATCGTTGAACTTTGACCCCTTAATCGCCAAATGTATGGCCGAAAACGGATCACAAAGATTTTCCCAAATCTCAGTACCTTGTATATCAAATTTCGAGTCTGTAGGGAAATGTACACAGACACACAGACACACACACAGACACGTTCACTTATATATATATATATATATATATATATATATATATATATATATATATATGATTGCAGCGTCTTGTCAGACGAGTGCCACTCCCTCACACATTTAAAATCCATGAGCCCAAATGCCTGAGGGAGTATCTATACAAAGATGATGTTACAGAGTCTTAGCTTTGTGCGACAGCTAAGTCTCTCTCTCGGTTCAAAATGTTGAGATCCAGCAACAAGCAAGAGCAAGATAGCCAGCAACAAATTAAACTGCAGACCAGCTTAATGCGGGTACTGGTCTCCCGCTTTATGGTTTTTTAAATCAGAGATTTGCTTCTCCTAGAAAGGTTGCCTTCACCACGGCTTACGGTAGCCCTCTCCACCTCAATACACATATACACACACAAATATACACGTTGCTAGTTGGCCGTTGACCCAGAAAAAGGGTTCATATATATATATATATATATATATATATATATATATATATATATATATATATATATATATACATATATACACTAGTTGTATTTTCATTAGTGGATGCATTTTAAATAAATATAGAGTAGTGGTCGATAGACAAAAATCAGAGGCCTGCAGTATTAATGCTGGAGTCCCTCAGGGGTCAATCCTGGGCCCAACTCTCTTCCTGATCTACATCAACGACCTCCCTAAACACATACTTAAATCATTCGTTGACTTCTATGCTGATGACACGACCATCTACGGTAACACATCAAAGGCTGTAAATTACAAAGTTCTCTCTGATTCTCTCTCCTCTGATCTCGAGCGCGTGGGGGAAGTCGTGGCTGCTTACCTTTAATGCATCTAAAACCAAACTCCTACCCTTACATCATCAACGCTCTGATCCCCATCTGGTATCAATTGGGATGGATGGCTCTCGTATGGGAGAGACCCCGTGTTTTGACAAGCTTCTGGTTTGACCTTTACTCCTGATCTAAAATGGAACACGTACATCAAGTCTGTTGCCAAGGTCGCTGGAAAGATGGTGGGATCCTTCTACCGCTCCAGAAGATATCTCACTACTGATGCAATTCTCTATCTATATAAAAGCCAAGTACGTCCAAGGATGGAATACTGCTGCCATATATTGGCAGGAGCTGCTAAAAACAGCCTATCCTGACTTGACAGAGTACAAAATATTCTTCTTGGCTTAGTGGGGGGGTGCACTTTTCTGTACCCTGCAACCTCTCTCCCACAGAAGAGACGTTGGGAGCCTATCCTTGTTATTTCCATGGCAGGTGCTCGTCTGAACTCCAATCTCTGCCCCCCCCCCTTGCCAATCTTTCACGAAAAACACCCGTCTAGCTGAATCCACTGTGAAAAATTTCCCCCACTCTTTATCTGTGCCTAAATCAAAACGTGGATTCCATGAACCAAGCTTCTTTCTTAGAACTGCACGCCTGTGGAACTCTGTTCCGTATGCCTGCTTCCCACCTGACTACAACGTGGATGTCTTCAAGTCCAGCGTTAGCAAATTCCTAATGAACCGCCCCCTTAAGTAAACACGGCATCAAATCTCCACACTAACGTAATGTACTTGCAATAACACTTATCCCTGAGTAGCTTCCGGGCCTTGATAAGTGGTGACCACCGTGTAAAAAAAAATGTGAAATCAGTAAAAATAGTAACATTTCATCTTGTAATCGATATCCCAAGAAATCATTGCTTATTTATTCCGATGTTTTTCCTGTATTCCTACTAAATCATTCCTTGTTAAATTGCGCTGTCTCTTTGGTCTCCTATTCTGTACCTCTTTCTTATTTTATATGTCTCCTTTAACATGCAATGCCTCTTACCATTTTCTATTTTTATCACTGTATCAGGACCTCTCTCTGCTTTTTACTCTTGATATAAAAGATACCCTATCATTAATAAAATACACCGTCATACCCTCTGTAAATGTTAGTAAAACATTTCAGTTTAATAACCATATTTAATAGAAGAATATTAATATTTAGTTGCCAATAAAATTTTTAAATCATTTATGAATTAATCAGATTTTAAAAATTTATTTCTTATTTAACTTATTTGGCATGTGGCAAATAAATTCTTTTACAATTGTTTTTAAATTATCGGATTTTCGTTTCATGTTTTATTTTTGTTGATAAATACGATGTTACAAGGGAAATATTCTCATTACTATTTAGTTCGCAATGTAAATTGACAATGGTCTAGTGGTTAACGTCCCAGGCTGACGACCTGTGTGTCCCAAGTTCCAATCCAGTTCGTTCCCTAAAAATCACTTTCACCTAGGATGTTGGCAATCTTCACGTGGTCCCTCCTGTACTTCCGCTGTCTTTCTAGAAAGAATTCTAACAGATAATATCGGGAACGCCAAAGCCCACAATACAGTGTAGTGAGAATGTACAAATTATTAATCATATTAATAAATAAGGACCCAGTAAATGTAGATACCATTTTGAATTTATCATTAGTAACAAACGCGTATCTTTCGTAATAAAATGAACGAATACGATTATTCAACAGAAAATAAACGGTGAATCTCAGGTAGTGTATGTTATTGAAAGAACTATCAGTTTGGATAGAATATATAATCGATGAAATTGATTCGAATTTTAAGCAAAGAACACAGAACAGATAAATGACCAGTTAGTCAAAATTAAATATCGATTTTTCATAAGCTATGCTATTTACATATAACTTAAAGAAATCACTGACTTTTCTGTATATTAAATATATCTATATTTATATATCTATCAATCTCTCTGTCGTTCTCTCTCTCTCTCTCTCTCTCTCTCACACACACACACACACACACACACATATATATATATATATATATATATATATATATATATATATATATATATATATATATATGAGTATACATTAGTTCTCTTAAGGTTAAATTCAGCTGAACTAAGACTTAATTAAAGGTAAGATAAAAGTCAACGGCCTAATCGATACAGTTATAAATCAAAGTGAATGAATTGTTTGGTAAGATGAGTTTTCGATATTGTATAAGAGAATCATTCGCTTCACTGACAAAATGTATCGATCTAATATAAAAGCCTCATTTAATAACAACTGGCAGGGCTACCCCGACGTTGCCCGGGCCATAAAAGTAAACAAAAAGTGTGTATTTGTAAATGAACCAATTGGATAATATGGTAAATATCATCCTATATTTTTAAAAAGGACTTCCACCTCTTTCTCATGATACTAAGGGAAAGTAATTATAGATCATATTTAGACGTCCTCATGCGCTTAGTAGCTGTGCTTCAAAATTGATAATGATCAGTCAATTAGTTTTGGTGTTAATTTTATTCAAACAAGTAAAAAAAACATTAAATGCTTAAACCCTGGCTTTATTTAAGATCGCATTCAATTGTATGCCGACGGATCGTGCTGAAATAATAAATTTATTATTTGGGAGGGAGGCTTTGTTAACTATTCTGTACTTACATATGTTATGTGGACTTATGCAGGAGGCGGACCGTGATATTTTTAGTGAGGATTTTCAGATTACATTCAGTTCTTAAGGCATGATTTGTTTATTAAAATGTTAGATGGAAGTATAGACTATTAAGCCTACAGAACAAACAAAACACGTTTCTAAATTTTTGAGATAAGGTTTTATTTTGTATCATTTGGATTACTCTTGAGTGTTATTCTCACAACGTTTGGCCGATGTTACGTTCGGTCTTCCTTTCAGGTATATCTTGTCGAACTTCATAATCTTTTTGTCGAATTCTGGAATCTGCAAAGAATTTCGAACAGAACCCTTTATTTAATACATAGTCTAAAATGCTATCATTTTATCGGCCATGGTTTAATATAAATCTTACATAGTCAACATTGAAGCTTGAACCTTAAACCTTCAGAAGAGTGTCACTTAGAACTGAATTTTACTTAGAACTTTATCCGTTACACCACTGGTCGGCGGTTTTGATAAGACACACCTTAAGAATGTTGTGTTTTTTTTACAAGGGAATCACCGCATATCAAGGCCCAGAGGCCACTCGAGGATAAGGGTTAAAGCGTGTACAGTGGTCAAAAGGATAATATCATAGTAATCGTTAGAAGTGTGAATTTTATAAAATTGAATTATTAAGGGGAACGGCTCATCAAGAACTTGTTCAGATTGGACTTGAAGACGACCATATAGTAGTTAGCTGAAAAGCAGTCAAACGGAACAGAGTTCCACGGGTGTGCAGTTCTAAGAAAGAAGCTTTGTCATAGAAGCTATGTTTAGGTTTAGGCACAGATAAAAAATGGGGGAAATTATTGATAGCGTTTTCAGCCAAACGAGTGTTTCTCGTGAATGTTTGGCGAGGGGGGCACAGATTAGAGCTCAGACGAGCACTTGCCATGAAAATAACGATAAAACAGAGACAGACTCGCAACATCTCTTCTATGAAAAAGAAGTTGTAGGGAAGAGAAAAGGGCACCCCCCCACTAGGCCACGAAGTTTAGTCTGAACTCTGTCAAGGCAAGATAGGGTTCCTAGCAGCTCTTACCCAGATATGACAGCAATACTCCATCTTTGGACGTACCTGGCTCTTATATAGGTAGAGTATTGCATCAACAGGTAGATATCTACTGGATCAATAGAAGGATCCCATCATTTTTTCAGCAACCTTGGCAACAGATTTGATGTACGTATTCCATTTTAGATCAGAAGTAAAGGTCAGACCCAGAAGCTTATCAAAACATGGAACCTCCCCAAGACGAGAGCTATTCATTTCAATTTATACCAGATGGGGATCAGAACGTTGATGATGTAAAGATAAAACTTGGTTTTAGATGCATTGAAGTAACCAGCTACTTTTTTTAGCGGTTTCATCGGTTAAAACGTTGTGAGTATAGCACTCAATATGAGAACATTATTTCGAATAATTCAAATAATAAAAATTCAATAATTCAATAATTCAAATAATAAGAACTAAACACCTGCTAAATATTAAACAAGAATTCTTTCAAAAAAGAGTTAAAATCTATGTATTTAGTGCTTAGAAATAGCATTCAGAATAATTAAAAGAAAGTCACAAATAAGCTTTAGACGGATGTGTCTACAGGTTTTTCCCTAATCGCTAGTATGCTGAAGCATTAAAACATTGGTTATAGTCAATATTATGTGCTATTTTTGAAATTTCGTAGCGACGACGAAAGTCATGAAGATGATGAGTGTCGTGATTGGCCATCGGATGTTGATAATGATCAATTAAGAGCCTTAGTCAAAGTCAATCCACGCACAACAGTTGGAAAACTTGCTTCTAAATTCGATGATTTCCAACTACTTGGGAGGGATTGGAATGATAAAAAACATGATAAATAGATC
Organism: Euprymna scolopes; assembly: GCF_053919585.1. Classification (NCBI taxonomy): domain Eukaryota; kingdom Metazoa; phylum Mollusca; class Cephalopoda; order Sepiida; family Sepiolidae; genus Euprymna; species Euprymna scolopes. The sequence continues at coordinate 143,802,715 of NC_136484.1, read as the reverse complement.
CCTCACAGATTGAACGATAATCAAAGGAAACGTCGTTATAAAGTGCCGTCTTCCCTCCTTTTACGCAACAAAAATGACCCGTTTCTCGACCGAGGTGTGCCTTGCGATGACAAGTGGGTTATTTACGATAACCGGCGACGCTCAGATCAGTAGTTAGATACCGACGAAGCTCTACGACACTTCCCGAAGCTAGAGTTTCACACAAAGAGTGTTCTTTAGTCTGCGACTGGTCTCATCCACTACAGTTTTTAATAAAGGCGAAACAATTACGGCGAAGATGTAAACAGATCGATGAAATGCATCAGAAACTTCGACAAGAACACCCAGCATTAATCAACATGAAAAGCCCAATTTTCCTCCATGACAGTAACCAACCGCACGTTGCTAAACCGGCTCTGCAGACGTTGAATGAATTAGGCAACGAAACTCTACCCCATCTGCTATACTCTCCAGAGTTCTCACTTACCGACTATTACTTTTTCAAGCATCTTGACAACTTTCTGCTTGAGAAATGCTTTAAAACATAACGGATATTAAAAACGCCCTCAGCGACTTCATCACCGCTCTGACGCAGGATTTTTACGTTACTTGCATCACTACACTTGTTTGTGTTGGAAAAATGTTGATTCATATGGTGCTTATATCGATCAGTAAATACTTGTCTGAACCGAGATATATGCATCTAAATTTAAAAGTTAAAACACCGCAAGAACTTTCTTATCAACCTGACAGTAAGTTATAAAATATATCTATCGCAATTAAGTTGACGGCGTTTTATTCTCGTACAGGGTCGCCAGGCTAGGATTCACTTTGAAAGAAAAATCTTTTTTTAAATCATTTATGTTTTAATACTAACCGACCAGAATATGTTTTAATATTAACCGATCAGAATATGTTTTAATATTAACCGACCAGAATATGTTTTAATACTAACCGATCAGAATATGTTTTAATACTAACCGATCAGAATATGTTTTAATACTAACCGATCAGAATATGTTTTAATATTTACCGATCAGAATATGTTTTAATACTAACCGATCAGAATATGTTTTAATACTAACCAATCAGAATATGTTTTAATACTAACCGATCAGAATATGTTTTAATATAAACCAGTCAGAATATGTTTTAATACTAACCGATCAGAATATGTTTTAATACTAACCGATCAGAATATGTTTTAATACTAACCGATCAGAATATGTTTTAATACTAACCGATCAGAATATGTTTTAATACTAACCGATCAGAATATGTTTTAATATTAACCAATCAGAATATGTTTTAATACTAACCGATCAGAATATGTTTTAATACTAACCAATCAGAATATGTTTTAATACTAACCGATCAAAATATGTTTTAATATTAACAGATCAGAATATGTTTTAATACTAATCGATCAGAATATGTTTTAATACTAACCAATTAGAATATGTTTTAATACTAACCGATCAGAATATGTTTTAATACTAACCAATCAGAATATGTTTTAATACTAACCGATTAGAATATGTTTTAATATTAACCGATCAGAATATGTTTTAATACTAACCGATCAGAATATGTTTTAATACTAACCGATCAGAATATGTTTTAATATTAACCGATCAGAATATGTTTTAATACTAACCGATCAGAATATGTTTTAATACTAACAGATCAGAATATGTTTTAATACTAACCGATCAGAATATGTTTTAATACTAACCAATCAGAATATGTTTTAATAGTAACCGATCAGAATATGTTTTAATACTAATCGATCAGAATATGTTTTAATACTAACCGATCAGAATATGTTTTAATACTAACCAATCAGAATATGTTTTAATACTAACCGATCAGAAAATGTTTTAATACTAACCAATCAGAATATGTTTTAATACTAAGCGATCAGAATATGTTTTAATACTAACCGATCAGAATATGTTTTAATACTAACCGATCAGAATATGTTTTAATACTAACCAATCAGAATATGTTTTAATACTAACCGATCAGAATATGTTTTAATACTAACCGATCAGAATATGTTTTAATACTAACCGATCAGAATATGTTTTAATACTAACCAATCAGAATATGTTTTAATACTAACCGATTAGAATATGTTTTAATACTAACCAATCAGAATATGTTTAATACTAACCGATCAGAATATTTTTTAATATTAACCGATCAGAATATGTTTTAATACTAACCGATCAGAATATGTTTTAATACTAACCGATCAGAATATGTTTTAATACTAATCGATCAGAATATGTTTTAATATTAACCGATCAGAATATGTTTTAATACTAACCGATCAGAATATGTTTTAATACTTACCGATCAGAATATGTTTTAATACTAACCGATCAGAATATGTTTTAATACTAACCTATCAGAATATGTTTTAATACTAACCGATCAGAATATGTTTTAATACTAACCAATCAGAATATGTTTTAATACTAACCAATCAGAATAGGTTTTAATACTAACCGATCAGAATATGTTTTAATACTAACCGATCAGAATATGTTTTAATAGTAACCGATCAGAATATGTTTTAATACTAACCGATCAGAATATGTTTTAATACTAACCGATCAGAATATGTTTTTATATTAACCGATCAGAATATGTTTTAATACTAACCGATCAGAATATGTTTTAATACTAAGCGATTAGAATATGTTTTAATACTAACCGATCAGAATATGTTTTAATACTAACCGATCAGGATATGTTTTAATACTAACCAATCAGAATATGTTTTAATACTAACCGATCAGAATATGTTTTAATATTAACCGATCAGAATATGTTTTAATCCTAACCGATCAGAATATGTTTAATACTAACCAATCAGAATATGTTTTAATACTAACCGATCAGAATATGTTTTAATACTAACCAATCAGAATATGTTTAATACTAACCGATCAGAATATGTTTTAATATTAACCGATCAGAATATGTTTTAATACTAACCGATCAGAATATGTTTTAATACTAACCGATCAGAATATGTTTTAATACTAATCGATCAGAATATGTTTTAATATTAACCGATCAGAATATGTTTTAATACTAACCGATCAGAATATGTTTTAATACTAACCGATCAGAATATGTTTTAATATTAACCGATCAGAATATGTTTTAATACTAACCGATCAGAATATGTTTTAATACTAACCAATCAGAATACGTTTTAATACTAACCGATCAGAATATGTTTTAATACTAACCGATCAGAATATGTTTTAATACTAACCGATCAGAATATGTTGTAATATTAACCGATCAGAATATGTTTTAATACTAACCGATCAGAATATGTTTTAATACTAACCGATCAGAATATGTTTTAATACTAACCGATCAGAATATGTTTAATACTAACCAATCAGAACGCAACCGTGTAGTCTTATCATTGTCAGTAATTTCATAAGCTTGGCCGCAGATAAAACATCAGTTTTTCATCACATTAAAAAACACTCTAACCACTATCTGTAGAGTTAATACTGCTAATTATCATGTGACAATTCCGATAGATTTCATTAGTACTAATCTAAAGAGATTTTTTAATACCAAGGATGTTTATAACACTCATCAAAGCTAAAAGTAATTTGAAAATAAAAGATAATTCAATTGAATATGAAACGACGAACATCGCCATTAAAGGATTAACAAAGATGTACGCAATGGGGGAAAATATTGACCACTTAAGAGGAAAACACGATAAATATTTGTTAACACTGGACTTGAAAGTTAGAAGGAATCAGTTCCACGATGATGTGTTCAAGAATTCATTTATAAGAAACCTTGTTCATAGAAATTCCGTTTTGCTTTTGGTTTTTAGAGAAGAAGTAAAGGGAACTCTTTGCGGTGGTGATTGGAGGACGAGTTGATACTATGAAGTAGATTGGAGCTGAGTTGAGCACATACCATGGGTACGGCTTCAACACGGATCGTCAGCTTGATTTTCAAACCTTAGCCTGCTCAACTGTTTCAAATATCTAATTAATCTGGCGTAGCATTCCTTTAGTTGGCACAGGAAATAAATTGTAGAACACGTTTACCTAGCATTCCTTTAGTTGGCACAGGAAATAAATTGTAGAACACGTTTACCTTGCATATATTAACTTCAAATATACCTTTATTATTATTGTTGTTATTATTCTTATTATTATTACTGGCTCACCTGGGGCTTTCACACAAGTCAACAAACGATCTGATTGGAAACCTGTGGTATTCTCTGGAAGCTAAGTGACAACAAGTCTCCCCAGACGTCCAGCCCTCTCCACCTCCTTCGATAGCATTTGCAAATGAATTTGCATCATCGCAACAGCCGCTTACCATTGATTTCTCGCTGGTAGTGGCCATTGGTTTGTACTGGAATTTGATTGGCACTAAGCCTCCCCAAGGTCCCAGTTCTCTTTGCGCTTGTCCAGCCGAGGTCTGGTTGGCGTTCGCTCCTCGCTCGGTCTTTCAGTCCTTATTGACCCTTCTCGGCCCTTTGGTATCATTTTTTTGTGGGGGGGGATCGGTGATGGAACAATGGTGGAATGCATGATGGGGGTGTAGAACTTGTAAATATGCAGTTTCGGTGTTCTTCATTCGCTGTAACGCTTATTCGTTATATTGTCTTGTATTATTCTCTGCATTCAAGGGTTTTCCTTAATATTTCAGTCGTTTTCATTATCGTTAGTCGTTGTACTTTTGCAGTTATTCCTCCGATTCCAATTTCTGAATTCTGTTTTCGAGGTTTTTCGGAATTGTTCCTAGTGCTCCTACTATTATCGGTATTATTTTGATTTTCTTCATCATCCAAATCCCTTTTAACTCTCTGGCTAGCTCTGTGTATTTGCTTCGTTTCTCCTTTTCTTTCATACTCACCCTGTGATCAGCTGGGACTGCAAAGTCCACGATTTGACAGGATTTTTCTTTCTTGTTAATTATTACGACATCTGGTCTTCTTGCTTGATGGCTTTGTCCGTCTGTATGTCCATATCCCATAGGATTTTGTGGTTCTCGTTTTCGAGTGCTGTTGCAGGTTTATGCTTGTACCAGTTGTCTGTACGCTCAAAATGCAGTCGTTTACACAATTCCCAGTGTACCACCCTCCCCACTTGTTCATGCCTGTTTTTGTATTCCTTTTGGACAAGTTTGCTGCATTCGCTTACTATATGGTTTATCGTTTCGTCTCTTTGTCCACAGAGTCTGCATTTGCTGTTTTCTTGTGTTTTATCGATCCTTGCTTTGATATGGTTGGTTCTTATCGAGTTATCTTGTGCTGCAGTTATTAGAGATTCAGTTTCTCGGTTTATATGTCCTTTTCGCATCGATGTCCATGTGTTTTCGTTGTTCTCATCTTTTGTCATTCTTATGAATCTTCCGTTGAGTTGTTTCTCTTCCCATTTCTCTTTTCTCGTTTTGTCGTTTATCTCTCTGTTTTCTGTTTTTTTTTTTCAGTATCTCTCGCTGCCATAATTATTCTTTCAGTGTTTTGCATTATGTATTTTTTCTAGTTCTTTTGTCGTGTCCTTCACACTGTCTTCTATAGAGATCAGTCCCCTCCCACCGTCTTTCCTTTTCACGTAGAGTCTGTCAATATCGTCCTTTGGGTGTAGTGCATTATGCATGGTCATGAGTTTCCTGGTTTTCTGGTCGAGTTGTCTCAGTTCTTCTTTTGTCCACCCTATAAACGGTCTAGAGTATCTTACTAGTGATACTGCCCATGTATTAATACCTTTTATTAGGTTTCTACTATATAATTTAGTTTCCAGGAGTTTTCTTGTTCTCCTGAAGTATTCCTTTCCAACTTTCTCTTTCATTTCTGTTTCTCTGATGGTGTCCGCTTCCAAAATTCCCAAGTATTTATAGTCGTCTTGTTTCCCTAGTGCCCTCATTTCTGTTTGGTTGGGTAGTTCCATGCCTTCTGTCGTTTCCAGTTTTTCCTTTCTTATAACTAGTTGTGCGCACTTTTCCATTCCAAATTCCATTTGGATATCTTGGCTGAAGATTCCGGTAGTGTTAATTAGTGTCTCTAGCTCCTTTTTGATCCTTGCAAAATGTTTCAGATCGTCCATGTACATCAGGTGGTTCATTTTTTCCTCTGTATTGGAGAACTTGTATCTGGCTTGGCACTTTCTCAGAATACTGTTCAAGGGCATCATGGCTATGATGAACAGTAGTGGTGATAGCGAGTCTCCTTGGAAGATGCCTCTTTGTATGTTAATTTCTGTTATGTGTTGTCTATCAGCTGTCAATTCTAGTCTCCATGTTTCCATTGCATTTTCTATTACGTTGGTGATCCTACTTGGTATTTTATACATTTTTAGGCATTCTATTATCCATGCTTGGGGGATCCTGTCGTGCGCTTTTTTGTAGTCGATCCATGCCATGGCTAAATTCTTTCTCCTCCTTTTTACCTCTTTTAGGGTCTTTTGATCTATATATAACAGGTCATGTATTCCTCTTTTTCCTTTTTGGCATCCTTTCCGTTCCTCGGGGATGAGTCCACGGTTATTCAGGGAGTGGTAGATTTGTTCCCTCAGTTATCATTATTATTATTATTATTATTATTATTATTATTATTATTATTATTATTATTATTATTTCTTTGATTAACTAAAAAACGTAGTAAATTAACACAGAGAACTTATTTGAAAAACGAAATGAAGAAAAGGCTATGTCTCAAGCAGTAAAAATCATTAAGTGAAAGTCACCTGCTTCAGGGTAAATACTAAATTATTTCATGTATATTTCAATAACAGTAAAAAAAAACAAATTAAATGATAAAACAATAATTAGCTATAAAAATGCATAATATTTAGCATGTATCTACCTATCTACTTATATATATATATATATATATATATATATATATATATATATATATATATAAGGTGCTTTGTCTATGTATGTGTGGGTTTATTCCCTACAGCTTCCGAAATCGCTGGATTGATTGTTTCAAAACTTCACACAAATGTTCTTTGTGTATTTCGGAATGCTCTCAGATAGGCTTTGCACTATAATATCTCTAATAAGTATCCAAAATCGATAATCAAACAAATCCGATTGAAAAAATGAACAGTTCGATTTTGACCAAAACATCACAAGTGCATTTAAAAGAATTCCTTACTTCACAAGTAGATGGGCCCTGAGTATAAAATCAACAGTAGGCTCTTTGAACTGCGCGTGTTTGAAATGGAATTTTTTGTTTAGAGCACAATTGAAACATGATACTTGATTTTTGCCTTTGAAACTTTAATTCAAGCAATTATATAGAACTAATTTTATAAAATCAACAGTAGATTCTCTACAGTGCAATGTACTGAGGAGTAAGACACTGCAGGTTGATATGTAAAGCTTTCTTCCTGAGCATCGCGGTGGACCCTTGACTGTAGTAGGCAATTATTTGATTTGTATTGAAAAATGGGCTGCATCAATTTCGATGACAATCAAAGTATTGGAAAGGTGAAAGATTCGTTGATCTGCATTTAATATATATATATATATAGTAATTTATAAAATATATATGGCGATTAAGCTACACTGAATATTCTGCGTTTCTTCCACTATAGGATTCGTCAGGCTTATGCGCGAATTCTGTGGTTGCTTTTTTTTTAATATATTTTGAGGATTAAAAGCCAATCAGCTTTCTAGTATCCACCGCGCCCCCTCCTATCAGCCAATGGGCATGCATTTTATCGAACAAAGGATCTGTTTTAGAACTAGGTTAGTGGTTTAAGGTAGACGTTCTCCTTTTTTTATATATATAAATATACCTATGTGTACACCCATACATGCACGTATATATATATATACATATATGTATGATCGTTTATGTATATTCATGTTTATTTAATTTATTTATTTGTTTGTTTTCTATTGTTATTGTTAGTTTTAAAGCTATTTTGTATCGCTATCCTAGAGTAAGTTTTATTTTGTGAACACAGTTGTTTGCTATTTCTCGTCTACAGTTTACTAATAACGAACAAGATAAATGCAACTGTAGACACCGCACACTTTGCCGTCTTCAGGCAGTTTTTGATTTAGAATGTTTATGTTTAATTTAATAATATCAATTTTTATAATAGCAATAACATCCTAAAGTGCCTGGACACTTAAAATGTATATATGTACAATGGGAGGGAATGTATAAAAAAATAAAAAAAACTATAAATCATAATTCAAATAGCATCCGTACATTTATTTTAGTATCAATTTAAAAACGTAAAACAACGCACCCTTTTACACACAAATCGCATCATTTTTAGAACGTAACACAACGCACTCTTTTACACACGAATCACATCATTATTTGAATTCACATAAAAACTTGTAAATTACAATTTAAATAACACTCATCCATTTATTTTAATATCATTAAAAACTTACACAAAAACGCACCTTTTTACACACGACTCGCTTCTTCACCGAATGCACCTATAAATAAAACGAAGCGTACAACAACAACAACAAAAATAACATTCTAAATCAAAAACTGCCTGAAGACGACTGATGAAATGTCGAAAGTACTAGCAAGAACAACATATAATAATGAAATGGATTTCGGAACATTCATACACCGGTTCAACTGTAATGTAACGTCGAATGGAAAAACTACACAAAAAGATAATCAAACAAGAACACTCTGTGCTATTCAATACCACATCTCTCAAATATATATATATATATATATATATATATATATATATATATATATATATATATATATATATATATATGTGTGTGTGTGTGTATGTGTGTGTGTGTGTGTGTGTCTAATAAGCATTTATGTACGTTCCTATAATCCAACATAAACAGTAGTTATGCGTCCGTTCTTTTCTGAGAAAACATAGGTTTTATTGATGTCAGGTCACATCATTTACATAGGAAATTGACACCAAGTTCAAAGTTTAAACATATCATGAACAGTATAAAACCATTAGTTATACAGCAAAGCAAAGATAGTGTCACACTAACATAATCCTAACTCAAATTACACCTGTTATAATGCAATTATATCCATCATACAATGCGACGTAATAACGAAAACATTGTTCATTTTACAGGCATACATAAAAAGAAACATACAATAACATGCTAACAATTACTGAGTTGCGTTTAGGAACCGTGTTTACCCGACTCAGTTCGAATGTATTAAGATTTACATATAAGTATATTTATTTTAAGTAACAGATTCGGTCATGTGTCTTTTTGAAATACGCACTTTATATGCAATATATGTATTGATTTAATTTCACTAAAATACGTTTTAAAAACCATAATGATTGCTATGACCAATTTTTCAAAGAATGTTCTATTAACCCATACTACCTTCAAATAAAAACTTTAAACAATGTATTAAAGTGTTAAAATGTTTTTGTTGATTGTTTTTTTTTCAGAATATATAACTTGGATAAAATATGAACATAACAATAGGTTTCGTTTTAAAAAGTCTACATATTATCTTCTTCCTTTCTCATTGAATATGGTGTAATTCCACTCTTATGCAATTAATATCATACCATTTATTCCATACCATTTATATCATTCTCGCTTACGCGATATTCTCTGGTACTCTTTATCTATATCTATATAATTATAAAAGTGTAATTGTGTGTGTGTGCGTGTATGTGTGTGTGTGTGTGTACATTTCCCTACCAACCTACTCTGAAAATTTTCAGTCTACGGACTCAAGATTTTACATAAGGGGCATTTTAAATAAGTTTTTGGACAGAAATTTAGCTGTCAAGAGGTCAAAGTTCAATGATTTGATCTTTGAGAACTCTACCAAACTCTTCCGCCATTTTTGGGTCTCAACACTTGAAATTTTAGATGTAGGTTACTTGGACATGAATCAAGCATTTTAATTTGATTTAAGCCTAAAACAATAAATGTTAATGGATCAAAATTTGAGTCCAAGTAAAAATAAAATAACCCCTGCACTCTCTAATAAACTACTCAGCCAATTTTTGGTCTAAACATAAAGTGTATTCAGACATAGGGCAAACTTTTTAATCGGTTTTTGATCGAAAGTTTAGCTGCGAATGGGGTTAAAGTTCAAAAGATTTCACCTTTGCGGTCTCTATCAAACTATTCAGACAATTTTGGGTCTAAACATTTAGAATTTTATATAAAGGGTATTCAGATATGCAACAAGCTTTACAAACAGACTTTGGGCGAAGATTTGGCTGCCAAGAGGTCAAAGTTGAAATGGTTTACCTTTGCAGACTCTATCAAACTCTTCCGCCAATTTTGGGTCTCAACACTTGAAATTTTAGTTGTAGGTTACCTGGACATGAGTCAAACATTTTAATATATATATATATATATATATATATATATATATATATATATATATATATATATATATATACGAGAAAACAGTTAATAAAACATGTTAAAAACACTTTGAAATGAGTTAAAAACATATTTAATATGAAAAGGAAACACTTGATAATTGGATAGTCCTTAATCCGCGGAGTTTCGAATAAATACTTTCCTTCTCATCAGAGGGTAGGAATGAGCTAAATGCGAGATCGGATTTTGCATACAAAAGTATTTGATGAAACAACAAGTAAGTCAAAGATCTTACTTGATAACAAAAAAGTGAAGCAGAGAGAATATGATGAAGAAAAAGCTGATTACACGTGAATGGATAGTCTGGTGGAAGATAAATAATCCAATGAGGGTACAATCCAAAAATATAACTTAAAAAAAGTTAATTGAATTTCCATTTGCAAAAGTAAAATCCAAGGAAATCCCGTAATTGGAAGATGGTCCAAAATAATCCAAAGGCCGAAATCCATGGGATAATTCACAAATATGTACAAGGGAAAAGGGGAAAAATTCCAATAATATTAATAAAAGAAAAATAAGATATGCTTTTCACACTGCTGCCGAGACATAAATATAATTTTTATTTTATATATATATATATATATATGCACATAAAGTTATGAACAGTACATAGGGCTCGAACAAAACCGGGCTGAACTGCTAGTATATATAAAAGTGAGAATGTGTGTGCATGTGAGGACACTTCTCAACCTACATACTCAAAGAATTTTTGATCTATAGTCTTGGAATTTAGTATATAGTGTATGCAGACACGTGGAAACTTTTAATTCGATTTTTATCCGAAAAAAGAGCTGCTAAGGAGTCAAAATTGAAAAGTTGGTACTTGGGAGTCATCGGATATTTATCTGTTTGTTAATTGTTTCGTTTGGTTTGAAAACACTTTTTAAAGATCCAGGCAAACTAGTCTAATGGTTATCGTCCTTAACTCACTGCCTTTTGATTTCTTTCGCAGCTTGAGTATTTTTTTTTATACAAGAAGTGAATTGCTTAGAAAAAAAAACAATACTCGCATGCACATGTCGCAGTTTTTTCCGTTTTTTTTTTTTTTTACATGGTAGTCACCACTCGGGGATAAGTGTTATTGCGTGTACAGTAATCAATGGGACAATATCGTAGTAATCGTTAGTATTGGAGATTTGATAAAGTGTCTTACTTAAGGGGCCTATTCATCAGGAATTTGTTTATGTTGGACTTGAAGACATCAAAGTTGTAGGCAGGTGGGAAATAGGCAAACAGAAGAGAGTTCCACAGGCGTGCACTTCTAAGAAAGAAGCTTTGTTCATGGAATCTACGCTTTGATTTTGGCACTGATAAAGACTGGGGAAATTTTTGACAGTGGTTTCAGCTAGACGGGTGTTTATTTTATTTTATTTTTTAAGGAATTTAACGTTACGTTTAAAACCGGGCAACACCAGGTACATCTGCTAGTATTTATATACAATCGACGATAATAAAAATAATTAAAAAAAACTGAAATAGGGCATTATAAACATAGAAAGAACTAAAGAAAGAGAGAGAGAGAGGGGGGGAGAGAACGAAAGAAAGAAAGAAAGAGAGTGGCCTGACTAATTCGGGCTTTTGTCTCTGTCTTTTTTTTAGGTCGCCTTGTAAAAAATGTCCTTTCCATTGTATACTATAGACGGGTATATCAACATTTTCCAAATCTGAATCAAGTAGAATCAATAAAATCATCGCACAGATTCAATATCAATACAATTCTTACTATGTTAGTTTAGACTTGTATATTATCTTTAAATGCGCAATCTAGATAATGTTTTGTAGTCATGAGACCATTATCCTACGCATTAGCTCCTCCTTTGAGGATAGATAGTATATGGTTGTTCGACATTCTGCCATCTTCACGAGCATTATATCAGGTTTTAACTTTTAACATACAAATCTGCTATAAGACCATGTATGGAGTACTGTTCTCATATTTAGGCTGGTGAATTTCTGTTGCATTTAAAGGTTATTAACAAAATGCAGAAACGTATTTGAAATTTGATTGACCCTACCCTTTCTTCTTCTCTACAACTTTTCTCCCACAGACGTGATGTTGCTAGACTCAGCCTTTTCTATAAATACTGTCTGATTTATCATTTGCTTCGTTTGTTTCAGCTTATTTGACTCGTTTGTCCATTGATCTCCATCAATTCCCTGTTTTGATAATATCTAATTGTAATATAGATTCTTATTCCAGTAACTTCCTTTCAAGAACTTCAAGCTGTGGACTGTTTCCTCCTTCCTATCGTATTGGACTTTTCAAGACGAAGGTTAATAGCCATCGTCTACCGTCGCGATAATCATGTTTGATTCTTGTTAGTTACTTAAATGAAGTGGCTTCACGCCTTGGCTTGAGCGATTTCCATAAAAAAGCATTAAGTAAGAACGTAATAAAAATATACGTTTTCTCTATTTGTATTGATTTATTTTAAAATTTGACCGCGAAATATTTTCTAGTAAGTACGAAAATAAAAATAAATTATTAGAAATCATTATTAATGGCAAATCATATATTAAATTATGTTGTAAATAGTGATGAGACGATTGCAACATTTTCCCTGATTCCGATACAATTATCGATTCTGTTTTAAATTCCCGATTCCGATTCAATGACTGATTACGATTTCTAAATATTTAAATGTAAATTCTTTTTGTATTATTTTTCAAGTAACAAACTCATATAATACTTGCATATATTTTTGCAAACGTAAAAGTACACTTATGAGGTGATATATATATATATATATATATATATATATATATATGTATGTGTGTGTGTGTGTGTGTGTGTGTGTGTGGGTGTGTGTTATTAGTAGATTAAATTAATCATTTTTTCATTAGAACCAGCGAGGAATATTAAGTTTAAGTTTTAAACACAAGCACAAACAAAACAAAAATAAATTTAAAAAGAATCGTTTTTGGCATCGGAATATAGGCATACATTTTCCCAATTCTAATACCGATTCCGATACCCCAAAATGTTCCAGTTTATTACCAATTCCGATTAATCGTCCAAACATTAGCTTTAAATAGATCACTATGTTAATGGCTATATGATCCATGATTTTATTGTGTACGTACGTTTATATGTGTAAAGTAAAGTTGATAAATTAATAGCGTAAATAATATACGACAATTACGGCTCGGTCAAAGACGCTGTAGCTATTACCATCATTATACGTGATCATAACAGATTGACATCAATTGGATTAAGCTGTATTAATTAAAAATATAAACTAGAAGGATAATTGATGCATTACTTAAAACCTCATATAATATTAATTATATTTTAAATCTATTATGCATAGATATTAAGCGAAATATTTTCCAGTAAGAAAATGCACTAAATGACCGCCACTGAGTGAAAATTGTTGTAAACACACATTTATTTTAGATTATGTTCTTGTTGCTTGTTTTACTGACTGTTTTGAAGCTGGGATGATTTAACGTGGATAGGCTCAATATATGATCGAAAACATTGCGAGAGGTTCAGATTCAATTTATGTGGATACCGTGTCGGACTTTTTTCGTCTGTCTCCCGAGTAGTTTTAGGTGTGCACGCTATAACATGAACTTCAATAGGTGGTTTAGTAGCATTTACCCCCTTTCCATGTAGACCTAGAATTTTGAAAAAAAATTGAAAATATAATTCTTGTGTGCATGTAATGATAAAATGTCTTGTACAGATTGATCGCATCCTCTGTCATTTCATTCTACAAAAAAAACTTTCTGCCCAGTTATCAGATCTACGTCGTTTGCAAGAACCATATATATATATATATATATATATATATATATATATATATATATATATATATATATATATATATATATATATATATATATATATACACTCAAAACAATAACATAGGTACAGAAAGAGCAATAAACAATGCAAATGTAATATCTTACAACATGTCTTTGGATTTTCAACAAAATTTTGCTTTATATACATATATATATATATATATATATATATATATATATATATATATATATATATATATATACATACATACATAAAATAAAAATTACAATTAAATTTACCAAAATGATCCAAGATGGTAAAATTAAAGAATATTATAAATATTAAAGAATTAATATTAATAAAGTTATCTCAGCCAGATGTAAAATCCAAAGGCAGAAATCCATGGAGAAATTCACAAAAATGCGTACAAGGGAAAAAAGAAAAAAAATCCAATAATATTAATAAAAGAACAATAAGATATGCTTTTAATTTTTGTGAATTTTTCCATGGATTTCTGCCTTTGGATTATTTTGGACCATCTTCCAATTACGGGATTTCTTTGGATTTTACTTGTGCAAATGGAAATTCAATTAACTTTCTTGAAGTTATATATTTGGATTTTACCGTCACTGGATTATTTATCTTCCACCAGACTATCCATTCACGTGTAATCAGCTTTTTCTTCACCATATTCTCTCTGCTTCACTTTTTTGTTATCAAGTAAGATCTTTGACTTACTTGTTGTTTCATCAAATACTTTTGCATGCAAAATCCGATCTCGCATTTAGCTAATTCCTACCCTCTGATGAGAAGGAAAGTATTTCTTCGAAACTCCGCGGATTAAGGACTATCCACTTATCTAGTGTTTCCTTTTCAGATTAAATATGTTTTTAACTCTTTTTCAAAGTGTTTTTTAACATGTTTTATTAACTGTTTGCTCGTATATATATATATATATATATATATATATATATATATATAGTCCCGTCCCCCCAAAAAAATGTCCGCACATGTCATATTTTAAAAAAAACTGCCAAATTAAGTTACATTGAATGTAACTGTTTAAACAACCTACACTTCATTTGATTCACCTTTTATTTCTCTATAATTTTACTTGTTCATATTTGACTTTTAATTGAAGTATCGCAGTCAATTCACGTCAATTGGAAAAATTACGTTTACATCGAGAAGGAAAAAAGAAACTCCGCTCAATGGAAAATTGTTATATAAATATTACATTAAAACATTAATGCAACACAAATACAACAGAAGCACAATGAACTAGTTTCGTAGCATAGCCTGGAATTTGACAGACTGCAAATTTTTGTATATTCACTCATCATATAGAATACGAAAACAACGGGCCTAGAGCCAAACCCATTGAAACTCTGTCGACCTGCATATATTAGGTTACTTTGTGGTCGTAGAAGGGGACGTCAGTGTTTCAGTAGATTAATTATTTTCCTAGAGTGTTAGAGTATATGTCAAGTGAAATTATTAAACTAAATTTTATGAACGTCCATCACAGACACAAAGTCATTGTTCTTTTTTTGTTCAAACTGAAATATCTTTTTTAAGTACTTCCGTTTAATGTAATTTCAAAATGTATGTCATTGTTGGGGATCTATCTCCAAACCTTTTTAAGAGGGTGTGACATATTTCCATTTTAACTACGTCCGACCCCTGCACGTACCTCACGATATTATGTTTTTAAATAGGTTAGACACAAGGCCAAATTTTAGTTTGATGAAAATATTCCTGTGGAATCAACTGGATTCGCACTTGGCGCACACAGATTTTCAGTCCATGTCGTCAACAACTTAGTCTCCATCACTATCCTGATAGTATAATACCCTCTTTGAGAACGATACTGTAATTTGTTCCTAGTCTGATATTTTTGTTGTGGTTTACGTTTGAGACAACCTCAAAAAATGAAATTTTTAAAAATTATTTTATTTTTTTGCACGGCATCTTTAGAAAAGTGGTGGTCAGTAATAACGCACGTACGAATATGACTTAACGCATCATTCTATAAAAATAGCATGAATATGTCAAGGGCTATATATTCTTCTAATACTTTATAGCAGGGTTTACCAAAGTGGGCTCGACGGAATGAAACTGAGAGGCCCAGGGAGCCTTTTCTTAAAGAGGACCAACTGCTTTATATGGAAAAATAAATGGTTGCAGACATTTAATTATTGGTCTTTTTTACTGGAAAGATATACGATGCATAACTGCAGGTGTAAAGAGTTTCAGGATGGTTCATGAAAAAATAAATAATAAATTAGCAAAAAATGGAACAATTTCTGATTAATCAAAAACACAAAAGACATGGTTGTAAACACAAACATATAGTAAAAGCACGAGTAGAAACAACTAATGAACAAATATAAGTTAAATTTTGAAATTATTGTTTTCCATATTAATTTTAGAAATTATCTTGTTGGTGTTCCGTGAAAAACCTTTGCTCTGCACAGGGACATCATGGTGTCCTGAAGTTTGTGAAACCCTGCTTTATAGAACAATTAGCGAAATACTTGAAATATCCAAGGAAACAAGTTGTCTAGTAGAAGCAATCAGCTAGACAATGGCATTGATTGATCAAGAATTCTACATATTCTCTTCCGGTGTTTTCTCATTCGAATGCTTTCGTTGATTCCTAATCACCAATCAGTAAGAACCTGCTTCCCGACTGTTTAAAAGCATCGGCCTTAGCGTCATTGTTTCATAATTACAATTAATTCTGCTGATTTCTTAATATTCCATGGCTTTTAACGCCGTATACCTTCCCCAACCTCCTGTGTGTCGCCATTTGTTTCATTTTCATCATAAACAATATTCCATCTTTCTAAGTCAAGCAAAATTTCTGTTTATTGCGTTTATATTTGCAATATCGAAATATCGTTGTTTTCCATTGCGTCGTTGCATTTCTAAAAGAGACGTTGTTAATCGGTCACACTGTTTTTGGAATTAGCATGCATAGTAGTAAACTGTCGTTGTCCGGGAAGTTGGACAAAAAATAAAAGAGTTTAAACGTGTATGAAACATCTGTCACAGTTCAGTTCCAAATAGCATTCGAATTTTAAAATAGCATTTTCGTTTATCTGTCACGCTCAAATGTAATAGCGTTTTAATCGATTTGTAACGTTTAAGTCTAAAATAGCATTTCCATTACTGAACGCGTAGCTTGAATGAACTTATCTTACGTAAAACCAATCTCGTTTTTGCGCAGCGAACGACGCTATGTATGAGGTAAGAATCTTTAACTAGCCGAGCCGACATCAGAAACACTGGATCAATACGTTTGATGAATTGAACTTCATTACCGCTTATTCTCGAGAGACTTTACTTTTATACATATACAACATGCAATACACGTTTCCTTTTTTCCCTGTGTATACCTAAGACAAAACGGAATTGCCATTGACAGAGTTTCTTTCCAAAATCTTCCTATCTTAGGAAAACGTTCTCGCATGACTGCTAACCTGAAAACTACAACATATTTGTCGTCAAGTCTAATGTAAACAAAAACTTGTCGATTCGTCCTCTTAAGTACTAACAATTTTGTCAATTTCAAACAGTTTTCAATTATCTCATAGTAATTTTTTTTTTTTTACACAGTGATCACCACTTATCAAGGCCCGGAAGCCACTCAGGGATAAGGGTTATTGCAAGTACATTAAGTTAGTGAGGAGATTTGCTGAAGTGTTTACTTAAGGGGCAGTTCATTAGGAATTTGTTAACATTGGACTTGAAGACATCCAAGTTGTTCATCAAACACCTGACAATCCTAACTTTTATCCTCTAGTGGCATTTGGACTTCTATATATACAGGGTGAACAGAAAGTCCTTGGACCATTTTTAGTTTTAAAATTAAATATTGTTAAAATCACTTTTTCTCTTTTCGAATAAAGTAAGTATTTAGTCTAATTATTGATCTAATTATTTTCAACAAAAATATTAAAATAATTTTGTTTAAACTTTCAGAAAAATGAGCAAACGAGAGGCCATAATTCAGCTTCATTGCGCGGGAAGGACAAACTCAGAGATTATTAAGCTCTTGAAAATGGCTAAATCCACCGTGTACCATGTTGTGAACAGATTTAAGGAACTTGGTAGATCTGAAGACCATCCTAGGAGTGGAAGACCTCGCACTGCTCGAACAAAGAAGGTGATTAAAGCTGTCCGAGAGAGGGCAAGGAGGAACCCGAAGAGATCTGCAAGACAGATGGCTAAAGACATGAATGTAAGCATGACCTCGATGAGAACCATCGTAAAAAAACGATCTCCAATTGTCCCCCTACAAGATGAGAAAGAGACAGTACTTCACACCTGCCCAAAAGCACAAGAGACTTGAAAGAGCAAATCTTCTTCTTGGAGAACTGAAGGCTGGCACGGCAGAGCGAGAGATCGTTTTTTCTGATGAAAAACTCTTCACAATTGAAGCGACTGTTATCAATGAGAACGACAGAGTTTACGCAAAATCTTCAGCAGACATTGATGACTCCGTGAGAATTTATTTTCCGCCGACAAAAGCCGTCTTCCCACATGGTGTGGGCTGCAGTCTCCAAATCTTGGAAGTCGCCTCTGATTTTCGTGGAGCAGGGGGTTAAGATCAACACAGATCGCTACATTACCGATATTTTGGTTCCAGCATTTGAGGAGATGTAGAAATACTTCAAAGATCAGCCTTTCACCTTCCAACAAGATGGGGCACCATCCCACACCGCCAGAAAAACACAGGACTGGTGCCAACGTCATTTTCCAAGATTCTGGAGTAAGGAGATGTGGCGTCCTGCATCGCCTGATTTGAATCCCATGGATTTTTCGGTGTGGTCTTTGTTGGAGGCAAAGGTCTGTTCTGTTGCTCATCCAAGTGTTGGTGCTTTGAAGACATCTCTTCTGAGTGAATGGGCTAAAATACCTCAGGAAACTCTGCGTGCCTCGGTTGGTAACTTCAGACAGAGAATTGAACGTCTAATCGAAAGGAAGGAACATCATATTGAAAATAAATAATTTGAATTTATTCTTGGTTTCCTAACTTATAATTTTCATTCATGTTTAATTTATATTTTTGTAATTTTCTATTAATAAACCACTTTTGAATTGGTCCAAGGACTTTCTGTTCACCCTGTATGTATTAACACACCGGTTCCCACTGGATCACCGAAGTTAAGCAACGTCGAATCTGGTCAGTACTAAATGGGTGACCATTTGGAACTTCCAGGTGCTGTATGTACTCTCGAACAAACAGTTAATAAAACATGTTAAAAAACACTTTTAAATGAGTTAAAAACATATTTAATATGAAAAGGAAACACTAGATAAGTGAATAGTTCTTAATCCGCGGAGTTTCGAAGAAATACTTTCCTTCTCATCAGAGGGTAAGAATTAGCTAAATGCGAGATCGGATTTTGCATGCAAAAGTATTTGATGAAACAACGAGTAAGTCAAAGATCTTACTTGAAAACAAAAAAAGTGAAGCAGAGGGAATATGGTGAAGAAAAAGGTGATTACACATGAATGGATAGTCTGGTGGAAGATTTTATATATATATATATATATATATATATATATAGATATATATATATATATATAAAAATCTTCCACCAGACTATCCATTCACTTTTAAAATCTTAAGTAATGCATTTTTTTTTTTAATAAATAGAATTTTCTGTAATTTAGCTCGGCTTTCGAAGATATAACTCTGTTATCAAAGCTAAAAGTGTATTTTATCGTATTGTTCGAGATGGAATACTTGCAGGGGAATAGAGAAAAGAATCTAGTCACATCTACACTTACACTGGTTTCAATAAGATATATTAAAAAAACATTGTTGTATTGGGGAAACATTTAAATTTAGGAAGACTTATACAATATGTTATGTATATTTTTTTGTTTTGTTAAAATAAAAAAAAGAATTCATTTAACTTTTGCAGATATAAATCCACCATGAAAGTATAAATCGCGCCAATAGACGTGACTTCGTTTTTTTCCCTCCTTCTCCCACGATTTCTGTTTTCCATCTAGGAGAATATGAAAAAAAAAAAAAAAGAAAAAAGAATTTTGGGTTAACAAGGGGTTTATATCTATAAAAACTGAACTAAATTAACATTTATTTATTTTTAAAAAATTCATTTAAAATAACACATTGGTCAAGTTATCCAAATTTAATTCTAAAAAATCTCACTATAAAATATTTTTAAAATACGTCTACACACATCTATTCTTTCACCCCGTTACGTTATCTCTTTTAGTCTATTGCATAGTAATCTATTTGGATTATTTACATCATTCTATTCCTCTCAACAATTTTTTTTATCGTTTGTCATCTAATTTAGTTTATCAAGCCTTCCTCTCTCTATCTAAAGTTACATGAATTTAGTATGACAAGCAATACAAAGACAGCATTCTGAGATTTTAATATATTTAACAACTTTGATGATCACCTAATCGTTGTTGAACACCGAAAACTATGAAATATTTCTCATTATCTTTACAAAGTAGTTCTCATTAGTGATTTTTTTATTATTTTATTTTAGTTCAATAAACTCTCAGAAATCAATTAGCCCCTTTCTGAGGCTAAAACTCTTTTCTTTATGAGATACAGAAATATTCGAGTTTTTATTTTAGGTATTTTCGATTCACTGGTATTACCAGATCAAGCTGTCTGAAGGTACCGACTTCCTCAATCAATCACACATTGATGTCATTGATTTTTCCCTTTTCCTTTACAAAACTCAATCATGTTTTGCATCAAAAACAAAAGGAATTTTCATTTACAAAACCACCGAACTAAACACCATGAATAAATATTTAAAGATAGAAAAAGTTGAAGTTTAAAACTTTTACCAAAATGACTTCATTCGCCATTAAATAATTCGAAATTGTTGATATGCCGTAACCTAAAAATTGTTGATATGCCGTAACCTAAAAATTGTTGATATGTCGTAACCTTAAAACAACAAAACTAAATCTTTTAAATCTTGAGTTCATAAGCAAAGAACATTTATTGGTCTCTTCATAATGGATTAATTAACTATGCTATGGTTTACTATTCTTGTGGGGGTTTCTTGGCCTGTCCAGATTTCAGCAGCGGGGTTGGTCTGGTCTGGTGGAGTATCCCGGTTAGTGTTGTTACTTGTGGTAGCAAGGCTAGAAGAAATTGTACTATTATTACCCGCTTGTGATGTTATAATGTCAACTTGGCCTCAACTCAAATGGCTACGGTCGTGAGAAAGTTCAATATTTTGACTTTCGTCCTGATTTGAAAATCGAAGACTTACTTTAAATTCGCTTCTAAGGTTGCTAGAAAAACAATTGAATAATTCTACGCTCCAGCAGATATTTTACTCCCGACGCAATTCTCCGCCTGCATATGACCCAAATACTTTTTAAGATGGAGTACTTTAGCCACATATGGGGAGGTGCTACTCAGAGCGCACTTTCATGAATTGACATACAAAATCGAGTTCTAAATGTAGTGGATGGTGCTTTTTTTACTTCCTTTTTCACAGATGAGGCGTTACGAGTCTTTCTCTAATCTATCGTTATTTTATGGCAGGTGTTCTATTGAGCTTTAATCTGTCAACAACTTCCCTTTCAATCTCTCTATCTGAAACTAAACGAAACTTCCATGCGCAAACTTTCTTTTTTTTTAGAACTGCATGTATGTGGGACACAATACAGATGCACTGCTTCTCAACTACAACATGCTCGTTTTCAAATCTAATGTAAACAAATTCTTGTTGTACTGCCATCTTAATTAAAATCTACCCAATCATCACCATCATTGCCAATCATCACGGTATTGTCTCACTGTTAAGCTGAAACCTATTAACCCTAATTATCGAGTGGCTTTTGGGCCTTTATAAATAATGACACCTTAGTAAAAGTATTTGGTTTACTTTGTAGGGCTTAGATGAATATCGGTGTACTCATTGCAATCACCGACTAATAATAAAACCTTTATAATCAAAATGCAAATAATTATGCTCATATACACAACAAATATTACAAAGAAAAAAGTATAACAACATTGTTTGAAAGTATAGCTTTTTTTCCAAATAATAGTGTCTCCTCATGTAACTACTTTGCACCAAAAAAAAAAACAATATTGACAAATAAGAGTAAACAAATACCAATTAATCGACAGATAAATATTAATTATACTATTACCAAGCAAACCATTGGAAAAAAATCTCTTCAAATCAATGACCAAAAAATATTTAAACGTAAAATTATTTAAAAAATCCTACGAAAACGTAAAAATTTAACAAAATCCGTCATGCATTATGAATAGCTAAATTCTACTCTAAAAACATATTCATGAAAAGTAAACATTAAAAACTGATTCTGAATTAAAAAAAAAGGCCTATTTGACCTAGGATGACTTATAATTGTTTAAAGCTCATTAAAGCACTAATAAACTAATTACCATGTCGGGTTAAGGATTCTAATATTAGGGTATCCTGACAAACCCCTATACAGAAGGACTGAAGACACTTGAAGATATTGTCTAGTTAGCATTCTTTGAATTCTACTGTTTGATTTCAAATCAATTCCGACTATTGTTACGGATAGAAATCACCAAGACGGCAGTCAGGGTTAAGTTGACATTTTCGGTTTAATTCTCCATCTCCTCAAGGGACATTCTTTGTTTTCGCTTTGAATGCTGATGAAGCAGAAATAAATTCGTTTTAAAAAAGATTGTGGCTGTTCTCTGCGAATATCTTTTAATAAAACAGGTGTCAATTCTATAGATTCACTGAAAAACATAGTGCGTCATCATTCACTAAATCCCAAATCAGAAAACCTCTTTGCTACAACTTCTGTACAAGAAAATAAAAACAGATTAAAAAATAGAATCATTTATTTCATTATCAAATACAAAGATGGGAAATTCGCCTCAACTCTACTTTCTAAAATTGCTTATGGTTTTAGCATAAATAAACAAATAAAAAAATTTAATATATATTGCAATATTGACTAAATTGAAAAATATAAGGAATAAAAGAATAATTATGATTGTGGATGATTCTTTTCTTTGGTAACTGGAATTCAACAAACAAGTATAAATACGTACATCTTCCACACACACACACACACACACACACACACACACACACACACACACACACACACACACACACACACACACATATATATATATATATATATATATATATTATATGTACATACACGCAGACACATACAATATACATTCCCCTACATTGATATGCGTTTATCTCTACGTCTACACACAAAGAGATATACACACCTATATAAATATACTATCTATATATATATATATATATATATATATATATATATATATATATAATCACAATAAGCAAGAGGTAATATATTTTGGTTCCACATCTGGCCTAATAAAACATAGAATTAAAACGCACAAACATTCTTTTAAAAATAACTCTCTGTCAAACCAAACTACTCTATCCAACTATATTTGGCAACTAAAAAATAGCAATATTTCTTTCAACTTAAAATGGCGAATAATTGAGACTTGCAAATCATATAAACCAGGAGATAAATTTTGTGCACAATGTACAAAAGAGACCCTAAAAATTTTAAAATATGAAGATATAAAAAATGCAACCACACTATTAAATTCAAGACAAGAACTAATATTTACATGCAGTCATAAACGTTGGTTTAAATTTAATAAATATAAACCACCTTAAATCATTAAAAATTACTTATTAGTAAAAATAGATTACAATTTTTTTTAAATAAATTAAGTTAGACTAATTATCCCCCTTACACCCTTTAAATAAAAAAGTAAAGAAAATATGACAATTATCTCCCCTTACAACATGTAATTACACAAACAACATTCGAAATATAAACCGTAGCGTCTTTAAATCAAAAGTACGCTAACGGAAATAATTTATTGCACGGGCGTCCCCCCTTTTAAAATTCATTATTCAATAAGGTAAAAAGCTATAGCTAACATCTAAATGAGTATTTTAACCATAGTTCCTGATTTCAAAAGGCGAAAAATTAAAAGGTAAATTTCTCTATATATTTTTATGTATATACCTGTATATCTATGTATATGTATATATGTGTGTCTATTTTTTCATATATATGCATGTATATATTTGTAATGTGGTACTTAAAGCAAACTTATAATTTAAATTCAAATCTATATTTTACTCTATTTCTTTTCTATCTCTAACCCATATTAATTTTCTTATAAATTTTAAATCCAGACCTTTTATTTCAATTTTCTCAGATACATCTTCCTTACTTTTAATGCTAGGTTTATTTATGGTGTCTTTTAAATTTAATAAAAACCCTTCAAAATTTGCTGACGAGGAGACCTTGCTTATTAAAAAACTATATGTAATTATTGTACGTAACTTGATGTCTACCACAATAAAAAGCGTTGTTTTCCGAAACGATCGTACAGATAATTGATTTTGTTGTTGTTCCTTCTTGTGAAACGGATTTTTAATTTAATTATAATTTGATTTTTAAATTTTAAATTATCAATCACATTACTTAATATATATATATATATATATATATATGCACATGGAAATGTACATACATATATATAATACACATATCCACATTTGTACATACACAACTACATATATATTACCCTTTCTACATACATCTTCACACACATACATATATGTATGTATATATATATATATATATATATATATATATATATATATATATACAAACATATATACATATACATCTCTTAGCATTTCTACAATTTTATACATTCGTATTTCAAAGAATAAATTGTAGTTTGATTCATCTTAATTGTTATAAGTGTCTTAATTTTTTATTATTATTATTATTATTATTATTATTATTATTATTATTATTATTATTATTATTATTATTATTATTATTATTATTATGTTAATAAATGCAGGTCAATGAACCCATGTTTATTTATTTATCTATATTTTTACGATATTTTTATTTATTTACGTGTTCAATATTTTTACCTGTGTTTTATTTATATCTTTAATTTCATTTTTATCTTATCCGAGGCCAAACTTCATATAAAAGTATCAACATTCCTCTCCATCTACAGATTTTCGTACCCATCAATTATTTATACGTATTAATCCTTATACAAATAACTATAAACATACAAATATAATTTTATTATCGTTTATAGCTTAGTACAACGTGGACGATATACTTGTCGCTCTAAAGAAAACAACGCCACAACTATTTATTTTAAAACTTTTACCGAAAAAATCAATTCAGGTAACAACATTATCTAGAAGAGCTGACATCTATTCAATGTAGCCACCTTTACCCTCGATCATCACTTCGATGCGGATCGGGAACTGGGAGCATGCATATTCCACAAGCACCGGCGGGATCTCGGTGAATACTCGGTTGAATAGTGGCGATCAGGCTTGCTAAAGTGTTGTGAGAAGTCATATTAGTGATGTGCTTGATGTATGACCAAACGAAATCGTCCAGCGGATCCAGGTCGAGGGAGGAGGGGAAAATGGTACAAAGTCGTAACACTCCTTCTGAAGCCTGTGTCTCTTTGGACTTTTAGGTCGACCCATGTCCTGCTGCCAAATCCAGCGGTTACCTGATTGCACCAGGGGATCATCACACTCTTCAGCACATCCAGGTACACTTTGGTGTTGACTTTTAAGCCAACTTCGAAGACATGAAGTGGTATGGTGTGGCCATCACTTGAAACCACACCAAAGACCATAACCGTGGCCGGAAACTTCGTTGAGCTATTCCCTCAAACGTTAAACTGTCCAGATTTGCATTTTGAAGGTGCCGGAAATGGTCCTGTTGTCAAAACTTATATTTGTAGAGAGCATGAGTTGTGCAGCAGCGCATCTCCAATCTTGCTCGTTGAACATTGTGTCACTTTCAAACTTAATAGAAGGCCACTATTGCTGTTGGGATTTGTACACAACTGGCCAACTAGGTGATGGTCTGTAACAAAAACAAACAAACAAACAAACAAACAAACTGTTTTCATCAAACCGAGGTGAAATCAAGGGGGACAATTTTATCGTTCTATCCTGTATAGGGATCATTATTCTTCAGTATTTGCCAATTCGATGAGCAATGACATTGATAGTGTTAAACAC
>NC_136484.1:143743971-143771471 GCF_053919585.1 Euprymna scolopes | reverse complement strand
TATTAACTTCCGTACTGTATAAATAAATAGCGACTTTCGTAAATTCTGATGATGCGTTTACTTCATAGTATTCTATCTTCGCCGCTGGAAGTATGTTCCTCTCGCTTTATGAGCCATAACTGGGTAGAAGTCTTAAGTAATTCGTAATTGTATTCATAATATCGTCAGCACTGAGGATTGAACTTTAAACCTGTAAACGCCTATCACTTAGAACTGATTTTGCTAGAGCATTATGAGAATGGCGTGGAATACGCCATAATACAATATAAAAACACAATAATAAATTTTTAATAACTTTTACAAAATCAGTAAAATCACATAAATTGTGTTAAAAGAAAATTTTTCCGTAAAAAAAAACAAACAAAAAATATCTGATTGAATTGCACAAAAATGAAAGATCAGAAAAGAATTTTGGCGTTTTATTTTTTTAAAGAAATATTTAATTAAGTTTATTTTCACCATTATTTAAATGATAACCGAAAAAGAATTTTTTTAGAAACAATTGGAAAAAAACATTTAAATATTCACAGGAAAGAGAAATAAATCATAAATCATTCAAAACAAGAGTTGAAGGAAACGTTAGAAATTAACTTAAGAGGTGAGAAAATGAAGGATTTGTGTTAAGAATTGAGGATGAAATATACATTTTTTTTTCATACAAAACACAAATATACTTGGTTCAAAAGAGTTGCACGATTAAAACACTGACGTATCGATATAAGATCTGTCTCCATTTAAGTTACCTGCCTTTCCACGCCATATATATATATATATGGATATATATGTATATATATATATATATATAAACACACACATATATACACACACACATATATATGTATATATATGCACACACACATATATATACATATATATGCATATATACACACATATATATACACACATATATATGCATATATACACACACAGACACACACAGACACACACACACACACACATATATATATATATATATATATATATATATATATATATATATATATATATATATATAAATATATAATATATACGTCCAAATTTATTTTGGGCGATTTTCCAAGTAAAAATGAGCGCCGAGGCGAACCTCTATTTAACCGTGTTTATCGTTTAAAGAAAATCAACAAGAAATTTAAGTTTATAAAGGATGAACATAAACAGTAAAATCATCTGAGAATTAATGGCGTAACGGTTAAACGCGCTGAACTGTGATTCCTCGACACAGTCAAACTACGTTGACGAGAGGTAGTTACCTCGAAATATGCATGTACGTAGATTAAAAAAATCAGCAAGAAATATATATATATATATATATATATATATATATATATATATATATATATGGTATGTCAACACTTTTCAGGTTATTTAATGACGAATCCTGTTATCAAAGGATCTCAAAGATGCGCAACACACAGGGATAAAATATGTTTACATGCTATATTTTTGGTGTTAATATAGCAAGTCCGAGCGGTAGTGTGCCATTGTTATGTGTTGGCGACAAAAGGTAGAGAGTTAGTGTATTTTGTTTAATACTAAATGTGGACATTTCTGAGTTGTCGATTAGGACTGTGATGCTATAGTGGTTGCTAGTGTTAATATAAAGCTAAGATTTCTTTCATGCGGGCAGATTGTAAACATTTTAGTTTTCACATTTAATAACTTACGACTCAGTAAATATATTCCAAGATTTTTAGTTTGTCTTCCGTGCAAACGTGACAACTTAGCGGACGTAATTATAAAGTGTCCCAGAATGCTCTATTAAATATTGTCTTTCATTTCCAATATATTCGTTACTAAAGCAACCATGAATCTTTCTCGCATATATATGGATACGTAGATAAAGGGAGGGAGAAAGGGAAAGTAGCTAGTATATATATATATATATATATATATATATATATATATATATATGTATATATATATATATATATATATATATATATATATATATATATATATATATGTATAACCGGGCTGCCGGCATTGTCCGGTCTTAAAATACTCTTAAATATGATATTTTGGTTAATGCAGATTTATTATTATATTATATTGGATCCAAAAAATATAGTAATGATTTCATAAGCTAAAAAAAAAAAATTACTTGTACGTCACCACCGAGAATCGAAACCAAAACGTTTAGCTTATGATTTATTTTCTCATTGGACGTTAATGTCTGAGATATTAAGACATGTTTGCTGCAAGGCTAAAAATTAAAACAAGAACCGATAGCTATTACGTTACGCGTGCATATTCGTCATGCCGTCGTTCGACCGTAACCTGGTAAATTCCATTTTTTTTTTATTGTCACACTTTTGCACCAATTTTCCCCGGCTTATAAAGTTTCGTATGGATTCAATTATAGTATATATTAATCTTCAGGTCTGTAGATTATATATATATATATATATATATATATATATATATATATATATATATATATATATATATATATATATATATAATCTACATTTAATGCATCCAAAACCAAACTCCTATACTTACATCATCAACGCTCTGATCCTCAGCTGGTATCAATTGTGATGGATGGCTCTCGTCTGGGTGAGGCCCCGTGTTTTGACAAGCTTCTGGGTTTGACCTTTACTCCTGATCTGAAATGGAACACATACATCAAGTCTGTTGCCAAGGTCGCTGGAAAGATGGTGGGATCCTTCTACCGCTCCAGAAGATAGCTCACTACTGATGCAATTCTCTATCTATATAAAAGCCAAGTACGTCCAAGGATGGAATACTGTTGCCATATCTGGGCAGGAGCTGCTAAAAACAGCCTATCCTGCCTTGACAGAGTACAAAATAGACTTCGTGGCTTAGTGGGGGATGCCCTTTTCTCTACCTTGCAACCTCTCTCCCACAGAAGAGACGTTGCGAGCCTATCCTTGTTTTATCGTTATTTTCATGGCAGGTGCTCGTCGGAACTCCAATCTCTGGCCCCCCCTCGCCAATCTTTCACGAAATACACCCGTCTAGCTGAATCCACTGTCAAAAGTTTCCCCCACTCTATATCTGTGCCTAAGTCAAAACGCGGATTCCATGAACAAAGCTTCTTTCTTAGAACTGCACGCCTGTGGAACTCTGTTCCGTCTGCCTGCTTCCCACCGGACTACAACTTGGATGTGTTCAAGTCCAACGTTAACAAATTCCTAATGAACCGCCCCCTTAAGTAAACACTTCATTAAATCTCCACACTAACGTAATGTACTTGCAATAACCCTTATCCCTGAGTGGCTTCCGGGCCTTGATAAGTGGTGATCACTGTGTAAAAATATATATATTTATATATATATATATATATATATATATATATATATATATATATATATATATAAACCCGCTTAAAGCGATACTGCCATAACGATATTTCGATCGGTAGACATTAAACTACGATCTCCTGACAAATAGTTTGGTAGGCAACATTTTTTAACCAAATATATATACGGATACATAAATATATATAGAAATAGGTTTGTGTTTACTATAACGTTTTTATGCAAATATTACGCAAGCATAAATCTGCATGAATATAATTACACGCAATAGTTAACTAAAGATAAACATTCAATAAGAAAACTGAAAAAAAAACTAATATGGAATTACTTAAAATGAATGTTTAAAAGAATATGCACATTAGCTAGATCTTTTCCTAGTGAATGCAATTCTGCGACCCAACAAAATTATATTTTCTTTTTACATAAATAGAAAAAAGTGCCTTAATATGAATATCAATACACAAAAGCTATATATATATATATATATATATATATATATATATATATATATATATATATATATATATATATATATCAACATGAAGCGCAGCCTTTCGTGTCTGAACAGATCTGATCCAAGAAAACAGCACTTACATGTATACATATCACGACATATTCTCTACCTTTGGTATTTTAAGATAACTATCATAATAAAACCTATTTAAAACAAACTTTTCTTAACAGTTTACTGCAGTTTCGCGGTAAATTAGATTTTTAGAAATGCATTCCTATTGATTAAATTTGAAATTTATTCTAGGTATTATATTTTTGTAATAATGAATTACGAGGGTGCATTCATCTGCAAACGGATTGTTTCTGTTTATATATATAGTTTAATTTTAATTTACATAAAATTAATATACGAAAGGATAGATTTATGCGTAAACTTTAAGTATTTACTTCAAAAGTGCTCAATACGTAGGTAGAGATAGTTAGTAAGTTATAAAATGTATATGGTGATTAAGCTACACTGAATATTCCGCGTTTCATCCACTCTAGGATTCTTCAGGCTTATTCGCGAATTCTGTGGTTGAATTCGCGCATAAGCCTGAAGAATCCTAGATTGGATGAAACGCGGAATGTTCAGTGTAGCTTAATCACCATATACATTTTATAACTTACTATATATATATATATATATATATATACTAGCAGAGAGATTCGACGTTGCCCGAAATTGAACGATAATATTCGAATGTTCCACACTTTCCTCCATAGTTTTGAGCCCCTGGTGGGGCATAGGCCATCTAAAACTTTGTAGATGCTTTTGTAGCGAGGAGTTCTTTTTATTTGTAGTGAGGGTGCTGGCTCCACGCTCAACCTTCCCAGAAGGTACATACAGCGCCTAGCTTTCCCAAATCGTCACCTATCTGGTACTGGCCAGACTCAATGTTGCTTAACTTCGGTGATTTGGCGAGCTGTCAACATGATTGTGCCGTACTGAATATTCCACACTTACAATACTTTTATTGTCATCGGAATCGGTTAAATCGCCCATTTTTTCAATCAAATCAACTGATTGCCCTCACTAATCGGGGAGACACAGTGGGACACCGGAAGGAACTTCACGTGTCTTCCCGCAATAAGTTCGTCCTCAATACATTATAGTCTTCATTGCACTTTAGTGAACCTGCTGTTGATTCCATAGCTTTAAGTGCAAAATCAAGTATTATGGTCCAATTGTGCTTTAAAAGGAAACATTCATTTCGAACGCGCCTGCCTTTTCACAAAACATATTGTTGATATTATATGCTGTTGCTTTAATCCAGGCCTCTCTGCTTGTGCAGGCATAAAACTTCTCAAATGCATTTGTGGTATAAGGCCGTATAAAGATGTTAGATTTAATAAAAATCGGACTGGTTCTTCTTTAATCGGATTTATTAGATTATAGATTTTCGATAATTATCTAAGTTTTTCCGGTACAAAACTATTCAAGAATACTCCAGGACACCAAGTACATTTGTATGAAATGTCACAAAAATACGCCAAACCGCTCCGAAGTTCATAGACTATAAAGCGAGACCCCATTTTTGTTTGTTTGTAAATATACAAGCAGCTCGAGCACTGTAAAAGCGGTGAGCGAGTGTCTATTTAAATAGACATTTGATGAGGTCATTTGCGAGCACATTTGTGAGGTTAGAACTGCTGACTATCAACGCGATGGTTTTAGAGTCAATATATATATATAATATATATATATATATACATACATATATATATATACATATATATATATATATATATATATATATATATATATATATATGCAAACACGTATAAAAGTAATACTACCATAACTATATTTCGATCGGTAGATATTAATCTACGATCTCCTCTAAATAACATGTCAATCTTTTAGCTTTTCATCTCAAAGAAAGTACACACACACACACACACAATATATATATATATATATATATATATATATATACACACACACACGCACACACACACACACACGCACACACACACACACACACGCACACACACACGCACACACACATATATATATATATATATATATATATATATATATATATATATATATATATATACATATGTTAACCATCAGTGTATTTTTCCTCATGTTTATCATCTGAGGAAAAGAACATAGTTTTGTAAATGAATTAAGTATTTTTCTATATAACTTGTTTGAATTTTATGAAGTAATAAATATTGTAATTTAATCAATGTGCTTATTTTTCATATATATACATATATATATATATATATATATATACATGTATATATATATACATGTAGGTGTATATGTGCGTGGGTGAAAGAGAAATAACTATCACAGATAAGAAAACAAACAACAAGTAAATAAAAACACGAATAAAATTCCAGGAGGGATCGACGAGAAATAAAATCTCAGGAAATAATGAAATGCAAGGATATTTAAATATTAAAATATTTCTAGCGAGGATTAGATGAAGATGAAACTAGTGAAAAGCAAAATTAATAAAAAAAATGATTGTAAGGATAGAATGAAAAAGCACAAAAAATGCAATTAATTGGATTCTGAGTTGGATGAATTGATCTGCTACATTGCAATAGGGAGTTCCATGTCTTGACTTTGCTTTCAGATATTTTTTTTTATCTATCCAGATATACAATAGGCATTGATTAGAAAGGCAAGTTTTTCTTTTTTTTATATTATATTTTATATTATATTTATATTGACATGTTTGCTTCCGGTGCGGTGGGCTAGATCTGCAAGAGTGGAATATCCGAAGCAATGCACTTATAGCCTTTCAACTTGTTAGGGTCAACACATAGTGAAACTGAGTCGTTCTCTCAGAAAAAAAAAACAGTTCGTGTCAATGCACGAATTGAGATAGAGGAATGGGTTCGAATAGTAAAGTTTATGACAAATCTGAAATCACAGATTCCAAGCATAACATCAATGACTCTCGTCTCATTTTAGTATAATCCCGTGTTTGCCATCTTTTTCTCTTTTTATCATTTTTCTATGGCCTTCCGTGGACGGCTTTACATCCCCTTTTTTCCTTCCACCCCGCCTTTCCCCTTTTATCTATCTCACTCTCTTCTTTATAGAAGCGACTTTGTATACAACTTAGCAGGATTACCCGACGTCACTCAGAATCATAATTTACAGGAATTATGTATATTCCAGAAAAAAGGAAAGAAAAATAAACACGATCTGCTTAATATTTGATTTTCGATGCTTACCAGATCAGGCTGTCTGAAGATATTGGCTTCCTGACTTAAAATGCACCAAACATTGATGTTATTGTTTTTCTTTTATCTTTGCAAATCTTTCGCTACAAAATAACCGAACTAAACCAACACTACGAATAAATATTTGAATATATAAAAAAAAAACGTGAAGGATAATATTTTTCCAAAATTAATGAATTTTTTATTAAATAAACTGAAAAGGTTGATATGACATGAAATAAAACTACGTATATTTATGCACAAAATCAGTGTAAAAAATATACTAGCGGGACCTGTGAAAATTCCACAGAGGACTCATTCATATATAATATATTGATGTTGACATTCCGTAGATGTTCAGTGTAAATGGAGACGCTCTAATATTATTGTAGCTCTTTTGTTAAAACTGCATAATTATTCATCTACGCTAGCAGTGACGCCCGACGTGGTCCGGTCGTAAAATATGCCTCAATATATTTTAATTCTTAAAGATTTCGTATATATTATTATAGAATTATTAAAACTGCAATTTTATCGACTTCTATCTATATAATTATAAAACTCAAATGACCTTGTAACGAGTGATGTAACCCACTTTCCGGTTTACGACATCCGGTTGCGCATGCGCGCATAAACATTAACCAATACCAACGTAAACAAATAAACACAAATGGCTTCTTTTGCAGATTTTGTACCTGCGCATTGAAATATTAACGTTATTATTTCGAAATTATTATTTGACATTGGAAGAGTGGGGTGTTTTGCAACTATTCTTTATTACAACTATACTATTTTCTTACAACTAAATAATTTTAACCCGTTGACAAACATAAGAACAATTGTAGTAAAGTCAAGACTACTACTACTACTACTCTCTATCCGTCCCTTTTTCTTCCTTCCTTCTTTTTTTTTTGTATTTTTGTTTACATTTCTAGATCCAAAATAGTTGTGTGAAAACGGTGAATTTGTTAACACATTTACTAATCTGTTTCAATATTAGTTTTATTTTATTTTATTTATTTAGGTTTTATTTTTTTGCTTGAGGTTTTATTAAGTATTATTTTTTTTTTAGATTTTAAGTTTCTAAAACTTGGTTGAAGGATTCCAATATGAGGTTTTCATTCTTATATTTCTCATCGGTAGGTTCATGTGCGTTTTTGCTGCTAAATCACGTTTAATTTTCGATTTTTGAGCGATTATTCGGAAAAATAGGTAACTTTACACGAATAGGGAGGATTTTGTTTTTCATGTTTGAGTGATCCGTCCGTGATTTTTCATTTTAATATACTTTCATAGAAATATTTCTGTTATGTCAAAAAAACTATTTTCTTTTCGTCACAAGTGTCACGCTCATCATGAATTCCATAGCTAATATAACATACTGACCCAACGGGTCACGGGTAGTCTAGTATATTATAAAGTTGCAATTTTAATATATATATATATATATATATATATATATATATATATATATATATATATATATATATATGTATATATGATTTGAGCGCATCAGCTTGAATTGAAACCGAAACTAAAACTTACGAAAAAATATACGTGTATATATATATATATATATATATATATATACATATATATATAACTAGTTCCTTCAGCCGTAATCGAAACCGAAACCAAAACTTATGAAGAATTATTGATAAAATTATTTATAAAAAAATAGTTGAATATTTATTATAAGAAATTAAAGTCTATAACAATTAAACGACTGTACGCGTGGCATAGAAAATAAATAAATAACAGACACGCTATCGTATTAATCTATAGATAATGCCACACTCTATTCTTTTCTCGAAAGCAATAGCTTAAAACTAGCGGCAGCGCCGCGTCGGCACACACAACGCCGAGTCAAATACAAAATCGTGTACACTCAATAAAAATACACTCAACATCGTCTTACCATCAACGTTTACCCTTTGGACTCGGAGTATGGGAAATTATATGCACAAAACAAAATCATTGTAAAAACAAAAATACCCTAAGAGTAAGGATAATGAGTAAACGTTCGATAAAACGATGGTTAAAATTATTACGAACTTGCCAGGATTCGAACCTGGAATCTCCTAATCCGTAGTCAGACACGTTATCCATTGCGCCACAAGTCCTGTCCGTATACAGGAAGATGTTACCACGACTCTATACATACAGCGCTAAATTCCGTTGACATGGGCAGGTAACTTTTTCGACAATTGCACGAAACGGCCCCAAAACCCTTATTTCGAGCGTTTTTGTGTGACTCTGTGTTGTTCGTTATGAACCATATATAGATAAGGAAAATCTAAAGACTCACACCTTTCAGGGGAAAAAGAATTTTTACATTCAGTGCATCCGTTTTAAAGTTATATATATATATATATATATATATATATATATATATATATATTCAGGCAAACATTATTAAAAACAACAGAGATACCTTGCTTAATTTTTTTTTCATTTTTTCGATCTTTCGTACGATTCTTTTTAACTTCCGGATGGAAGGTATTTACAAATGTTCCATGGTTCACACGAGCGCTTTCGATTCTTTCTTGAATATATATATATATATATATATATATATATATATATATATATATATATATATATATATATATATATATATATATATATATATATATCGATTGAACAGCGGGACTAACATAGTGATGATTGGTGACAATTTGTTAGGATTTGATTATTTAAGTTAACAAGAATATGCTTACTTTGAAACATTCATATTGCAGCCATCTGGGCAGTCATCTTTCACCAACGAGTATTGTGAAGAGTAGAAATTGTGTTTTTTGTGTGATAAATTAAGCAGAAATTGATGGTATTTTCTTGCCCTCGAAGAAAAGCAACGCCAAGCACAATGTATGCTGTTTATAGTGTGGGGAAACTCCAGTTCCCCCAAATGCTGTTATCTTGATTGGAACAAGACTACAAAAATATGCAAATATATAAAGACATACATACCCATACATACATATATACATACACAAATATATATTGAGAGATAGATAGATAGATAGATAGATAGATAGATGGGTATGCGTGAAAAGACTTTAACATGACCTAGTTGCTATCTTCAACATAAACAGTTAAAAGTGGGCTCGTATTAAATGAATTAATCAATCTTATACAAAGAACAGATAAAGATTTTCAAAACATACCTATTTTAACAAATACAATATAATCGCGCTAAAACGATATCATATAACCATATATATATAAAACGATATCATATGACCATATATATAAAACGATATCATATGATCATATATATAAAACGATATCATATAACCATATATATAAAACGATATCATATGATCATATATATAAAACGATATCATATAACCATATATATAAAACGATATCATATAACCATATATACAGGCACATATATTCATGCATGTGCCTATATGCATATTCACATATTACAAACATCAATACGTACGTCGTATGTGAAACTATTATTCCTCTAGAGAAATTATTGCTATATATATATATATATATATATATATCTATATATATATATATATATATATATATATATATATATATATATATATATTTGCAAGCAATATTTGTGCCTGAACTTTGATTTGATGTTTCTTTTTATTCGGGCGCAGTATCTGGTTCTGTATATATATATATATATATATATATATATATATATATATATATATATATATATATATATATATATGTGTGTGTGTGTGTGTGTGTGTGTGTGTGTGTGTGTGTGTGTGTGTGCATTTCATTCTCTCTTTCAAACTTCATCTTTTTCTATTTATGAATATCTCAATATATCCTTAACCCACACCTTTCCTATTTGAGTAACATTATCGCTTCCCCTAACTCATCACCTCCTACTCCTCTTTCCTTTCCTACTTTCCCACTTCTTTCTCTCTTTTTCTTACCAATTCATAACTCATGATCGTTGCATGACTTTTTTTAAAAATGTGCTATAAATGCATGCCAATAGGAAAATACTTTTAAGATCCAATTTATTAAAACTGTTTAACGGAAGTGTATTTTTATGATTGAATTATTGTTTTATCGTTCCTAAGTCACAACATTTGATCAACACGCTCCATTAGTAACGTTCAGTAAAAAGGCGTACATTATGAACTTTTCTTGGAAGCCGTTCATAAAAGTTCCAGCGTTTTTGTCTATCGGAGTTTACCATGGAAACCAGGAGCTACATCCGTTTTATCAGATGAAAAAAAACAAACAAAAAACACACACACACTCAAAAAACAAAGAATGAAACAAGAAGATGACGCAAAATAATCTGTTAATTTTCTGCAATGTCGTGTCGTGCGTTGCTCGAGTCCACTTAAGAACTCTGATAAAACAGGTTAACAAAAAAGGTAACAATAAAGCAAACGGTGATTTTTAACGATTCTTTCCCAACCATGAAGTACAGCTATTGTTACTGTGCAACTAAAGCAACAGATAGATGTCTGTTAAAAGAAAAATGATCTGGAATCCACACAAACAAAGACACGTATTAGGAACAGCAAATATTCATCACTTGAAGTGTCCATACACTCATTAAACATATAATTGCATATAAATACGTGTTTCATCGTTTACGACTCATCAGCGTGGCTGAACTTAGTAAACAACGAAACGCGTCTCCGTGGATAATCAAATTAATCAAATTATATATATATATATATATATATATGAGCAAACAGTTAATAAAATATGTTAAAAAACACTTTGAAATGACTTAAAAACATATTTAATCTAAAAAGGAAACACTAGATAAATGGATAGTCCTTAATCCGCGGAGTTTCGAAGGTAGGAGAGGGTAGGAATTAGCAAAATGCCGGATCGGATTTTGCATGCAGAAGTATTTGATGAAACAATAAGTAAGTCAAAGATCTTACTTGAAAACAAAAAAGTGAAGCAGAGGGAATATGGTGAAGAAAAAGGTGATTACACATGAATGGATAGTCTGGTGGAAGATAAAAAATCCAGTGACGGTAAAATCCAAATGTAAAACTTCAAGAAAGTTAAAAGAATTTCCATTTGTACAAGTAAAATCCAAGGAAATCCCGTAATTGGAAGAAGATGGTCCATAATAATCCAAAGGCAGAAATCCATGGAATAATTCACAAAAATGTGTACTAGGAAAAAAGAAAAGATTCCAATAATATTAATAAAAGAAAAATAAGATATGCTTTTCACTCTACTTCCGAGACATAAATATAAAAAGATCAGGGAAGAGAAAGAGGGGGAAAAATGATGATAAAGTTAAATATAAAATAAAATAAAATAAAATAAAATAAAATAAAGGGAAATAAAAGTCAAAATGACCCAGACAGGAAATGTTAAAGGCGCGAAAAAATATATAGGGCAAAATAATATAGGTCAACTGAAATGTACAGGTCATCACTTAGAAAATGCCAGCAAGAGTTGTTAGACGACACTAAATATTATTCATTTTATATATATTATTTATTTTATATATATATATATATATATATATATATATATATATATGTGTGTGTGTGTGTGTGTGTGTGTGTGTGTGTGTGTGATTGTCCATCTGGGGGGGGGCTTACATTAGTAAAGGAAAAATTATTTCCAACTATCATTTAGAAAAAATGCTTTTTCGTATACATAATTGAAGTCATTCGCAAGTATCGCAATAAAAAATAAACAAATGACATTTATTGCATAAATATAGATATTTATGAAAACAGCATTCATCCTTGGCGGGTTGAATTGCCTTCATTCGAAAGGAGAAGTGTCAAAAGAATATTAAATTCACAAGAGTACAGGTCACAAGTCGAATGCACATTCCTGTTGCGGACGGATGACAAGGTTAGGTTTTACCGTTCTTGTTGGGAGGTATTGACGTCTTAATACATGCAGCATCAGATATTCCCAAATGGGTGGCTCATATTGTACTGATCGTAATCAACGTTGCTTTAGTCTGGTGATCTAATGAAAAGCGGTGTGTAAACGTGATTATCCCGTATATATATATATATATATATATATATATATATATATATATATATATATATATATATATATATATGTATATATATATATATATAGAGAGAGAGATAGATAGATAGATGGATAGATAGATATTTATTTGCAACTAGCAGAGACGTCCGACCTTGCCCGATTGTAAAACACTACAAAATTGTAACTAATTATTATTACTATATATTACTATATATATTATGTGACTATATATATATTACAAATTATAAATGATAGATAATATATCCAGTAATAAGTAAATAATACTGTATTTATAAATACAGTAATATATAGTTACATATAGCAATAATAATTAGTAATAAATAATGATATTTACAAGTAGAAATAAAATAGGTTTAAGGCGCCTAGAATTCGTACTAGAACTGTGGCGCAATGATTAGAGTATTTGGAAAATCAATTGTAAAAGCGTGGGCGACCGAAAAATTCAATTGCGAATTACATAGGACTAGTCATGGCTGACGAAACAAGAGCATGCTGGGGTTCCGTTCGAAATTACGTCTTAATTCCCAAGTTAGACAAAAAGACTACCGAGTTTGACAAAAGATTGGGGGTTACAACGACTGAAACGTTGTGAAAATGACACCCAAGATGAGAACAGTAGTCCGATAAATCCAAATAATACGAATGACAAATCCTCATCTCAAAAATTTAGAAACGCTTACATATAATATTTTATTTTATGGAGATTCCATATATATTATTATAGTGTTAATTCTCTATTGATTATTATATATTATACTAGCATGGGTGCCCGGCGTTGCCCGGATATTTGATGATGTATCTTGAGCCAAAAAAGAAGCGGTCAATTTTGTAAAACTTTGACCCCTATTATGACCCCTTAACATTTATTGTTTTGGGCTCAAATCAAGTTATTAAGTTAGATCCATGTCCAAGGAACCTATATCTAAAATTTAAAGTGTGTAGCCCCAAAATTGTCGGAGGAATTTGGTATAGTTCTCAAAAATAAAATCGTTGAACTTTGACCCCTCAATCGCCAAATTTCTGACCGAAACCCGATCACCTCGATTTTCCCAAATCTCACTACACTGTATATCAAATTTTGAGTCTGTAGACTAAAAATTGACAGAGTTATTGCCTAGGGAAATGTCCACAGATAGATAGATAAATAGATAGATAAATTAAACAAAAATATATACGTATACATAGTATATATGGAAACAATATTGTGTGTCCTGTAAACTTTTTACGCAAATATTATGCAAGTATAAATCATGTAGAATATCTGTATAAATATAATTACACGTAATAGTTAACTAATGATGATCATCCGATAAGAAAACCGAAAAAACTAATAAGGAATTAATTAAAATGAATGTTTAAAAGAATATGCAAATTAGTTAGATCTTTTGCTGGTGAATTCAATTCCATGACCCATATATAAGTAAATTATCTTTTCTTTTTAAATAAATAGAAAAGAGGGGGTTTAATATGAATATCAATACACAAAAAAGAAACACGAATTTATAGGAGTATAGATTGCACCCAATATATAGTGATTTCAACAGTAAAAATATGACTTGAATGCTATCAGCTAGACAGAAACCGAAACTAAAACTTATAAAGAATTCTTGGTAAAATTATTTTTCTACTAGATTCAAGCAAGCAAGCAAAGACGCCCGGACGGTCCACGGAGTTTTATAATTATTAAGATAAAATAATTGCAGTGCACAATAAAACAACTGGAATTAAACAAAAGGAGCAATTATAACTATTGATTCTTTTATTAATTTTAAGGTAACAAAGGACGAGAGAGAACGACCGCCGTTGACTATATTGTGTCCTGCATGTCAACCTTCACGTATGCCCAGCGACATGTAAAATTCTACGTATAAGTTCTAGTATTGAAAACATAAGGAGAAATACTTTTAATATAATAGGATGCTCCTAATTCGGTTTCTCTGAGCAGCTGCGCCTCTCCTTCTCGGCCCACCCCATCACTCCCATCTCCCTCTGCAAAACATTATACCTTTCACTCACTTTCTCTCCATATATTTCCCTTTCTCTCTATCTGTCTCTGTATGCATATATAATTCTACATCTTAAGTGCCTGAAAACTTTTTATTCTGGCTCAAAGTAAAGTTGTCAGTTATGAACTCTTACGTATTTATCAGTGCAGATTTCTAGCAAAGCGAAGAAAGCTGTGCGTAATGACATCCAATCTGCTTAGTTGGGAAGACTTGAATATTTAAAGACGAGTGTTTTAATTGTATTATATGGACTACTGTTCTCATCTTGAGTGTTATATTTACAACACTTCAGCCGGCCTAACCTCCGACATTCTTCAGAAGTGTCTCGTCGAACTCAAGAATATGTTTATCTTTATTTAATCCAGAGACGGTAATTGGCTCTTATTCCGTCAGTTATGAACGGACATACATTTGAACTAATTTGTAATAGTATTTTTAGTGTCTCTAGCACTGAGAATTGACCCTTCAACCTACAGAAAAGAAGACAGACTGTCAAATATAACTGATTATTACAAATTCCTTAGGATTTATGATTTTATTAATCCATATATTAATGATGGAATGATTCAAAATTTTCCTCGATTCCGATACAATTACCGATTCCATGCTAAATTCCCAATTTCGATACAATTATTGATTCCGATTTTTTTAATAAATTTCTAATTATTTAACTATAAGATTGTTATTTTCCCCGCTTTTTTTAATAAATTTCTAATTATTTAACTATAAGATTGTTATTTTCCCCGATTTTCGTAAAAACACTTGTTAAATATGCAGATATTTTCCTAATCGTGAAAATACACTTATGGGGATAATGTATCGATTTTAACTGCACAGATGATTTCAAAATCAATAATATTTAACTTTTTATCATTATTACCAACAATGGAAGATTTCTTTAAACAAAATCGAATAAAAAAGACAATTAAAAAAAAATCGTTTCGGCATCGGAAAATCGGCATCAATTTTCTGATTCAGATACCCCCAAATCTTCCAATTTTTTCGATTACCGATTCCGATTAATCGTCCCAACACTACTATATATATATATATATATATATATATATATATATATATATATATATATATATATATATATATATATATATACAGGGTGACCCCTGAAAAAAAAAACAAAAGCTAAATGGAGGCTATCTAGAACATATGCTGTAGAACGGAGAAAAAAGGCCAAAGACCCTAGTGTTTTGATATGATGTTTTGAATATAATAAACTAGTTATGACCAAAGTTTCATTTCATTCGGACAAAACACTAGGAAACGGAGCCTAATTAGAGCTGGGGCCCGTTTATTTGGGCCACCGTGTGTGTGTATATATATATATATATATATATATATATATATATATATATATATATATATATATATATATAATGTAACCACTAGAGTTAGAGCTGGGGCCCGTTTATTTGGGCCACCATGTATATGTATATATATATATATATATATATATATATATATAATGTAACCACATAAAAGTTTATAAGGTCTAATATTTTTTATTGATTTAACGCACACAAATATTATATATATATATGTATATATATATATATATATATATATATATATATATATATATATATATATATATATATATGCATATATCAGATCCAAATATTAACGTTTTCCTATTTCTATATTTTCATTAGCTTAGCTTTTTGTTAGTTTATCCCATTTTCTTAGTTCAGTTCTGTTTTTCTTTTCATCTAATCTATCTGATCGGGCGTCTTTTCTTTTCATGTAAATACTTATTATTCCAATTAAGAAAACTGTTGAGGTGGAGATATATTTGAGGCGCCTTTTCGCTAACCATAAAACTAATTCATACAGTAATATTTAAATTATATTTTCAAATAAGACTTACAATATTATTATTGTACAAAATGCTTCAGTGAAAAAAATATATAGTTCACCTTTTTTTTTTTACATTTATACTTCAAATTTATCATCAGACTAAGTAATATATATTGACTGTTTACCTGGTTTCGTTTAACTAAATATAGCCGATTACTTAAGCTACTTCTTAATCCGTTTACTTGATGCATGGTTCTGCGTTAAATAGATCACTATTGACTTCATTCGTGATCACAAAAAAAGATAAAAATAAAAGAGGAATCCAGAACAGTAGTCGGAAATGTATCGCCACGGATAGATTCGCAAATTAGAGACTCGTGACCTGTCGTGATATGTAGTAGGAATAGCAAGTGTATCACTATTTCTGTTCAATTACTACACGGGCGTCAGGCGGGCGGCTTCCTATCTTCTCGTCATCTACCGATGCTCATTAGTTTAGCGTTCTACCATCATTATCACGTCCCCTTTACCAAAACAATTATTATTCCATCTGA
The DNA here is from genome assembly GCF_053919585.1 of Euprymna scolopes. Classification (NCBI taxonomy): domain Eukaryota; kingdom Metazoa; phylum Mollusca; class Cephalopoda; order Sepiida; family Sepiolidae; genus Euprymna; species Euprymna scolopes. The sequence goes on along the minus strand of NC_136484.1, from coordinate 143,754,122 downwards.
TTGATTTTCTCACTTTCTCACTTCAACCGAAGTTTACAGTTTCAGATTGCTAAAGGATTCCTGGTGCTTTCAACCCCCATTTCATACTAAAATTTGATACTGAACGCATTAAAAAAAAAGAAAAAAAAGTATTTCCATGGCTTCCCAAATGAAATTAAAATGCAGTCTATTTTATCATGTCATTTAGTTATGAAATTTCTAGTTAAAATCATTAAAATGTTTCAGTTTACAAATAAACAAACAGTGATCATAATCCATGGCCGCCAGTAAAGTGAGAAATTTGAGGTTGTAAATTTTATTAAAAAAAATTATTTTGTTTAAATTTTATTGCGTCTGATTTATTCAATTCTTCGATTGTGATATCCTCGGTATAAACAGAGGCAGCAGAAAACAAGACTATCAAAGGTTATTCTTTTAAAAAATGAAAATCTGATTTAGGGACTTAGAAAATGTCTGCGTGTCCGAATGTTTTCAATGATTACAAAACATCAATTTGATAATTTTGATACAACTTTGAAACGAGAAATTCCCGAAGCAGTTACTACTCATCAAAAAATAAAATAAAATAAAAAATGGATCCAAAAAGAAAAAGAAGCAAATTTCCCGATTTGATCTCCATATATAATAATTTTTCCCGCAGAACTTCCGGCACTACAGGAAAACATGAGGCAATTCCAAAATTATTATTCCCACCTAAAACTACAGCGTGTTTTCACGTAAGAATAAGTTCATTACGTAAACGTTTAATAAATATAACTTATCCGCTTCCGTTTACTATCTCATTAACGTAATCAATCATATTTCCTCTCTTTCAATTTACTCCTCCAACGGCACCCAAAATTACCAGTCCGTTTTTAATAGCCATACATAGTCACATGTCACATACAATCCTTTTATACATATTACGTTTGTCTAACAACTGGTAATAACAAACGCTCACCTTACATTCTTAGTTTGACAGAATGGCGGAATAACCGACAATCAGCAGTTAGAAATACACATTAATATTACAGCCAGTCGCTATTCGGATTAAGAATTCGTAATTTCGAACACAGAAAAAATACATTCGCAGTTTCAATTACGATTACGTTTAACCAAACAAAACATTCTTCTGATTCATCATTTTATAAGTTTTATTACTTGTTGATGCAATAGTATTTCCAATATAAATCTATCATATACATGAACTATTTATCTTAACTATCGGAAACGCAGACACTCGCTGAAAGAAGCTGTTTGTTTGCGTACTGCTGGCATTTCTCCTTGTTATGTGCACCATTCATATGGTACAGATGCTCTGAATAGGAGAAACCTACATTTTACCTATTAATACTACTACGAATACTACGAATGCTATTATTATTATTATTATTATTATTATTATTATTATTATTATCAATATTGGAAGTAAAACTACTATGAATATAACAGTTTTGTTTATTTAAAATATACTTATGTGGAATACCGTATTTTATTACACTTTTAGCTATTTTTAAGGTAATTACTTTGATCTAGCACTTTTATTACCGACGCGTGCATACCGAGGCTCGGTCTCGGTAATATTACTTTCATCCTCGTAAAAAGTTTTATTCATACGAAGTTGTGGTGAGTGTTCTGATTTTATTATTGCTAGGGCTATAGTTTTAATAACATTAGCATATACTTCTGTAGAAATTTTTGAAAACACGCCGCAAATATTCTGACGACTTAATGTGGTTACAGTCGATGCTGACACTATAATTATTATTCATATTATTATTATTATTATTATTATTATTATTATTGTTGTTGTTGTTGTTGTTGTTGTTGTTTGTGTTATGGTGGTGTGGACTTTAGTATTGTTATTATAGCTATAATTTTTTATTAATAATACTGATTGTATTGATTTTTTAGATTTTTCCTATTTTCTGCTTGAACTGAAATTCTAGTGGCAACGAGCCTTTACAAAGCCCTGATCTAATTTGCATTCATCCAGTGGATGTCTGGTTAGTGCTTTCATTCCTAGGTCTTTTCATTATCATTGACTCTCTTAACTATTTTGTGTTTTAACAGTTGATAATAATAATAATGATAATAATAATAATAATAAACTTTATTATTATTATTATTATTATTATTATTACTATTATTATTATTATTATTATTGTGGTTGGTAAATTTAATATTGTTATTATTGCTAATATTTTTGCTGATAGTACATTTGGCTTTTCTACATTCTTCATATTTTTCATTTTTATTCTTTGTTGTCTGTTTCTTCTCTTCCTTCGTCGTCTTCTTCTTCTTCTCGTTCTTCTTCTTCTTCTTCTTCTTCTTCTTATTATTATTATTATTAGTAGTAGTAGTAGTAGTAGTAATAATAATAATAATAGTAGTGGTGGTTTATTATTAGTATTATTTGTTGTTCTATTCTTACTATTCTGTTTGTTTCTACTATTATCTGCATTACTGTTACAATGACTATTTCGTTTATTATTTGCTTTACTGTTATTAGCATTATTATTAGTAGTATTAGCATTAGTATTAGTAGTATTAACATGAGGTATTATTCACCAATAATTCTAGCATGGACCTGGCATTGAATTTTCATATCTTAGTATGAATTCCTGGGCAACGCCGAACCACTCGTAAGGTAGTAAAAATAAATCAGCATTTGAAAAAAATCACACTTTTCTAGCAACAACATCGTATTTATTATTCATGTAAAAATGAATATAGATTGTCTTAAATAGTGTGCAAGTGAAAACTGACTTTTTATACTGAATGTCAAACATCTGAAATAAAAGGTACAAAATCACAAATAGTGAAATTCCTCAACTTTTACGCAATATTAGCAATTCTTAGTCTGACATATTACCTCTGTTATTTATTTTAAATGAATTCTTTATCTAAAACCAAATCATATTTTTTTTACAAAGGAGTCACCAATTATCAAGGCCCGGAGGCCACTCGAGGATAAGGGTTAATGGGTATACAGAGGTAGTGGAAATTTTGTAAATTGGATTATTTAGGGGGATGGTTCATCAAGAACTTGTTTACGTTGGACTTGAAGACAATTGAATTGTAGTCAGCTGGAAAGCAGGCAAACGGAAGAGAGTTCCACAGGCATGCAGTTCTAAGAAAAAAGCTTTGTTCATGAAATCTACATTTAGGTGTAGGCACAGATAAAGAATGGAAAAAAATTATTGATAGTGGTTTTGGCTAGACGAGTGTTTTTTGTGAAAGTTTGATGAGGGAGGACCATAGATTGAAACTCAGACGAGCACTTGCCATGAAAATAACGATAAAGCAGAGACAGGCTCGCAACATCTCTTCTGTGGGAAAGAGGTCATATGAAAGAGAAAAGGACATTCTCACTAGGCTACGAAGTCTATTTCGAACTCTGCCAAGATAGGATAAGCTGCTTCTATGAGCTCCTGTCCAGATGTGGCAACAGTACTCCATCATTGGCCGTACCTGGCTTTTATATAGGTAGATAATTGCATCAGGAGTGTTATATCTACTGGAGCGGTAGAAGGATCCCCCTATTCTTCCAACGGTCTTGGCAACGGATTTGATGTATGTCTTCCATTTCAGATCAGGAGTAAAGGTCAAGCCCATAAGCTTGTCAAAACATGAGGTCTCCCCAAGATGAGAGCCATTCACTTCAATCGATGCCAGATGAGAATCATAGCGGTGATGATGTAAAGATAGAAGCTTGGTTTTAGATGTATTAAAAGTAACCAGTCACCGCTTTCTCCATTGTACTACGTGCTCAAGATCAGAAGAGAGAGAGAGAGAGAGTACGAGAGAACTTTTTCATTTACGGCCTTTGATGTGTTGCTATAAATGGTAGTGTCGTCAGCATAAATGTCTACGAATGATCTTAGGATGTAATTTGGAATGAATTTGAATAAACGAATTCTTATACCTCTGCAACATCTAAAATTTGCATCACATAATTCTCTGTGTTATCAATTTCAAAATTTTTAATTAATCAATATTTAATATGACGGAAGACGCCATATTTACTTCTGAAGAAAACACAAGAAAATAATTTCTTTAAATTCTGTTATTTACAAAATCGACACAAATAAAACGTATTGCGAATCAGAAACCTTTTAGAAAGCAGACTTATCAGTATTCAATGTATATTTGAGGGTGTTCTTACCTAGTGTACAGATAGGAGTAAAATAGAAAAAGTTGGAGAATATTAAAATAATATATTCCATAGATTAAGAGTAGGAGTCATGATTAGCTGAACTTGCCTGAAAGGAGAAATAAAGGCGCCGAAATAATCTTCTTAGTAAAGCGTTAGGAAAGTTGATGAAAATCTGTTTTAGTTATTAAATAATCAGATTAATTTTAAAAAGAATTCTTAGACGAAATCACTTGACAAAAGTTAGAACTATGATGAAAACCTAATTAACATAAGCATTATAGACCAAAAAATTTTATTTCAAACTTAATCGTGAAAGGCTAACGAAATCCTATTTCAAAAAAGCGTGACAGACCAACGAAATTGCTATTTCAAATTGAGCCGTTGCAGATCAAGGTAAATACTATTTAGAGTTGAAGTGAACCAACAAGCAAAAATTCTGTTTCTAACTTGAGTGTAACAGACTAAAGAAAATGCTATTCAAAATTAAGCGTGACAAACTAACGAAATTACAATTTCACATTGAACCGTTGCAAATCAAAGCAAATGCTATTTAAAATTGAAGCGATAGAAATGCGAAAATTCTATTTAAAACTTGAACGTGACAGACCAACACACATTCTATTGAAAACTTTACAGAATAATAAAACTTGCATCTTACATTCAAGTATAGCAAAATGGCCGGCGAACGGATCCTTTTATTGAAATGCGTGGACATCTAATAAATAAACGTCAACGTAGTAAAGGCAAACATTGTCGGAAAAGTCATTTGTCGTCCGGTATAAATGGCGTTAGTCTTACAAGCTAAACACTGATCTACCATGTCTGCCTCCCGTTCGTCAAAATGTGTAAATATAAACAGACGACAATTATGTCTAACAACATTACAGAAAGGGGAAGGTAAATCAGTTTTCCTCAATTTCATAAGGAAATGTCAAATAGGATATTCTATCAAGTTACTAATGCGCCGAAAATTATTTAACGAACCATCTATTAGTTAATAATAAACTCATTGTAGACGTGTTAGTTTTTCATTTTGCAATTACTGACAATGTAAGAAACGTATGGTTTGTTTTTCATACTTTCTTTCGTTTTGTGTATTTTTTACGGCACATCAGCCCTGTTTTTGTGATTTAATGCCGTAACAACATACTAATAAGAAACGATTACTTAAATCACAACCACTACTTTTATTGCACTGTGCACTGCATCTTTCGTCTACGGATCGTTAGAAATATAACAGACACGTCTAGTAGTAATAAAAGTAAAGACGACAGCATAGAGAGTTCATCAGCCTCTTTATTTCTCTCTTGTTAGTAGCAGAATGGTTATATATCTTCTCCTCTCTATCCCAACTTTGTGTAGAGTTGTTTTGTCTATGTCTATATTTTTGAAACACATGTAATAATAACAACAGAACATATTCATTACATATTACACATGTAATAATAACAACAGAACATATTCGAAGTTTATTTTTAGCATTTTATTACACTTAGCATCTTTACAGAATACAATAATATTACATAGTCTTCCAGTCCCCCATATCTGTAGGATCTAAAATAATGTCTGTTCTAGTTTACTAACCAACGCCAATATGCAGAACTATCTCTCACTCCCTGACTTCCTGTTCTTTACGTCACTTCCGTGAACAAGCTCGCTAAATTCTTAATCTTTATTTCTTAGAGAAATTTCCTTGTCATTTTATCTAATTTATTAACGGAAATTTCCTTGTACCCGATTTGACTCAGGTGATCGCGTTATTGTTGGTTAATCATAATAATAAGTACTGGGTTACCAAAGATGTTATCAATTAGTCATAAAATCATGTAACAAGTGACACCTTTAGTTTAGATGTACATATGGATATAGATTTATTGAAACATTATTCATAATACTTAAGAAAATTTTTACTAAAATCTCACTATTATAAACCGATGCTTGATAAAAACAACAGTTTTAATAAAATGTAACCTTTTATTAAGTGTTTCTTTATTCGTAAGTGACATTAAATTTGGTCAATAGTAAAATAGGTGACCATTTGGGAATACCAGGCGTTTTATAACCTCTCTACTTATCTCGACATTGTTTCCAGCCGTCTTGCAGAGAGATGTCAATGATGATTTCGGAACCCTTGTTTCATAATTATATGAGCAAGCAGGAAGTATACATTGTTTTTCAAGTTTTCTGTATCTTTAGGCCTACAAATTTAATTGCTTTATATTATTATTAAGATTTTGTAGTCAGGCGTTTTCAGTTTTAGTCTGGGTAAAGGTTGTCAGTTAGAAATTAGTGCCAGTAGCTGGCTTACAATTCTTATTCTTAATTTGTATGTGTTATATATAAAAACCCAACGTCATTATCCGTCAAATCGTTCCCATCGTTGATTGAAAGACGGATGACGTAAAGTTGAGGCCGTGACAGAGGTGAAACATTGTGTAACACTGTAGACAAAACAGCGAGATAAGGAAGAATGACATGACATCTGTGAGCGGAAGAAACTAAGGTTTTCAACTCAGTCTCCTTCGGGAAATGTAACATGATCTAACGCGAATGTTACCAATGTCTGTTCGTCGTGCGTCACTTATTTCTCAAATTAGGAAGTTAAGTTTAAGAAGTAAAACACTATTTAAGAGATTATTAGTCTCTCTTTTTCTAAATTAATTTTCTTCTTGCGAATTAATTTCTGTATGAAAAGAAGCGAAAAATGAGGAAACGGCAAAGTCGGTGAGTAAGGAAAGGAAAAGATGTAAAACGTGAATTCTCATTTGATAACCGATATTTAATCCTGTCGATGACTTGTAAAGAAAAAGAAGTAGAAAAGGATTGAATGAGTTTAACGCAAGAGTTACATAAAAGAAACGAACATATAAAGCTCGTATAAGGCATTTTTTTTTTAAATAAACATGTTGAATATTTACAGATGTTTCAATTTTGATGTCTCGTCGCAATTTGTCAGTATTTATCATTCGACACAGACACCAAATGATGAAAAACTAATTGCGGACAATCAAAATGTTGAAAATGTAGAAGATTTCAACTACCTGGGCGCGGCTTTCAAAACAAAGTAGAAGACGCCAAAGAACTAAGACGATGCATTGCAATGACAATGACAGCAATGATTGCGCTAACCAGTACATGAAAAGACAGATTTATTTCACAAGAAACAAAGAAACGACTCCTGCAAGCAACATATGGAACAGAATGTTAAGTGTTGAAGAATAGCGACAAGAGGAAAATTACTGCTTTTGAATTGTGATGCTGCAGTAGACTTCTTCCTGTAAGCTGGGCGAAGAAAGGTACAAACGAATGGGTTCTGGAGAAGATTGGATCATGCCAAAGACTGCCGGACAACATCAATGACAGAAAATTGCGATTCTTGGGACATGTGGCCAGAACATACAACATAGCAAAAGATAAGCTTTATTTAAGTGGAATTCATTATTGAGATGAGTATGATCTATTAATTTTTATTTATTGTGGACTATTATCCACATCTTTATTAGATTTTGTGGATAGAGACGTTGAATCTCTACGGTTCCAGTTGAGCATTGTCCGAAGATAGCGGTTTCAATCCTACCCAAGCTAGCCAGAGGTTTACTTGGCCAAAATGTGGTAAGACGATAACAACTATGGATGGCAGTAATTGCTGAGAATGCAGTTAGGAGATTCGGAGTTCCTATCCCGTCGGGGTTACCACTTGACGAAGGCCAGAGGAATAGTTGGCCGAAACGTCGCGAAACAACATCTAAGAAAGATGAAGCTAAGTGTCCGTAATAAATAAAAATTAAAAGATAAGCTCTTTGGTAGAATCCATGGCAAAAGAGGACGTGAAAGACCAAAAACCAGAATCTCAGACAATGTGAAGGACATTGCGGATATTAGCATTGCTGAGTTGCTCAGAATGATGCGGAACCGGAGTCAATGAAGAGTGCCACAGTTTGTCATTAATAGTCATTCCGTCAAAGAAAGAGATCATTTGACATATTATTCTAACTAAACGCACTTAATTCTCTTTAAAACATCCGATATTTTGATGAATCATTTTCCAATTCGAATGAAATGTACAGAATTCAACAATCGAATCAATCGTTTTTCAATGCATTTGGCTTTTAAAACATTCAACATTCGGATGGACACACGATAGTTTAGCTTAAAGTAACATTTTCCCCAGAAATAAACAACAACTATAATACATATTTTTAGTGAATATACTCTAGCAAAAATAATAACATAGTCCGATAAAAAAGTGCTGTTTACTTGACAAAAGCGGTTTCATATTGTTGTCATTTGTTAATTATTAAATGAGAAATCATTTCGAGTAAAAGTCTATCATCATGCATGTTATCAGAAGAAAAAACACCTTTTAAATGTGTAAATATGCAATAAGAATATAATCAAACGTTTAAAAAATCGATTATAACAGATCAGAAGTACTGCTCTATATAAAAAACGGAACGGAGTGATTGAAACAAAACAAGCACTTTCATTATCTTCTAAAGCAAACTTTATTTACTTATAATTAATATAAAACAAGAGTGTTAAAACTCTCGTGAAAAAAATATTTGTATACATACTTTAAATTTGGATTGAGAAGACACATGGTACTTACGGGAGGGGCTAGGAAAAGTGATTTTTGTGAAACGAACTGGAATCGAACTTTAAATACCCAGTTCGTTAATCCGTGTCGTTAACCATTAGATCTCCGTCGCAACCCGCTTTTCGTATCATGTTTTATGACGTCCATCGATGTAGTTACCACAAAAATAAACTCAAAATAAATTGAATGTGTTTAATGTATACATCGTAAAAATTATAAGTAATATGATACAATCAGCAATACTAAACAAATGTTTACACATGCGCAAACGGACAGCATATTTGTATTAAGATTGTGATTACAAAATGGCTGACGACATTGATGTTTTCAAGTAGCTATTAACTCAAAGCTTGCGTTTATAATGATTGTAGAATACTATAAAGATTGTGTTTAAGGCAGGTGAAATGTCATTTAAATCAATGCAACGCATAAACTTTTATATCCTGTAATTTATTTTATTTGGAATCGCTTACACTAAAATCCCTGTATATTTGAAACATTCTTAATAAAAATAATTGTTAATAAAAAGTGACATAGCATTTAAAGCGGGTTTATATACAGGATGAAACGATAAATTTGTTGCCCTAAAGAAAACAACACTACAGCTTTATTTTAAAACTTTTATTTAAAAAAATCAATTCAGGTAACTTGGTTATGTAGTAAAGTTGACATCTATTCAATGTAACCGCTTTCAGCCTCGATAACCGCCTCGATACGGGTCCGGAACTGGAAGCATGTCTTTTCTACAAGCGTCGGCGAAAACTCGGCGAATACTCAGGGATGGCGGCGATCAGACATCTTTTGGTGTTGCGCGAGGTCATGTTGGTTATGTTCCTGACTTATGACCAAACGAAATAGTTTAGCGGATTCAGCTCGGATGATGAGGGGGGCAGTGAGAGAAGGGTACAAAGTCATAGCACTCCTTCTGAAGCCAAGCCACATCCAGGGTTTACCAGTGGCCACCTGATGGCACCAGGGGATCACCACATTCTTCAGCACATCCAGGTACACCTTGGTGTTGACTTTAAAGCCGACTTCGATGATGATAATAGAGAATCCAGAAAATGGCAGATTATGAGAGAACGAATCCATTGTGATTCACGTTGTATGATCCTTATTCCTCACTCGTCATGTTTTATCTCATTTTAATCTAAAGATATCGTGTTACAAAATCTCCGATTAGATAAGAGAACTTTGGTTAAAGTTCAACTGGATGTAATTAAGAAATATATCGTTTCTTTATATAGATATCTGTGTTGTTGCCGCTTTCGGCATCGACAACTAGCGCATAGTGCATGAAAACAACCTACTGGGTGCAGAGTGGAAAGAAGACGAGCGAACAAATTGATATGTTTGAAAACAAAGTGCTTATGACTACAAGGCCTGATAACAAAATAAATGATAGAAATGGTTTTG